>NW_027397139.1:2114451-2116679 GCF_003265705.2 Callorhinus ursinus
GGGGGGGGGGCGGGGGGGGGGGGGGGGGGGAGGGGTGTCAGCCCCACCCCACTCACCTTGCCGTAGTTCCCCCAGGTCACGGTGATGCGGTTGGTGGCCGAGGACAGGTACATGAGGTGGGTGAGGTTGATGGGGCGGCAGGGCCTCTTGGGTTCCACTCCAGGCTTATTGGAGGGGTAGTAGCCCTGGAAGCAGATGCGGGGGCTCACACCTCGGAGAGAGGTTCCATGGTGCCCTCTCTGCCCCACCCCCACAGTGGCCCAAGGCTGCGGGGGGGGGGGGGGGAGAGGGGGACCGCGGGTGGTGGGGGACACTCACCGGGACCGAGCAGTAGCTGTGGTTGACCTTCACGGCGATGTTGGGTGGGTACTGGTCCTCCTGAGGGCCGCTGGTGTCTGAGTAGCAAATTCTGCAATAACAACATGGACCGTGAGGCCAGCAGGGGCTCTGGCCAGAGGGGTGGCCCTGAGAGGGGGATGGGTGCAGGGCCAGCGTGGAGGCCACAAGGACCGTTTCTGCCCAGCAGATGCATCGCCATTCTGGACCGTACAAGGGGCTCTCGGGGCCCCAGATCTGGGCTGAGCAAGGCTGGCCGGTGATGTGTCCACAGGCAAGGACGGACAGCAGGAAGAAAGGAGGGGCAGGCCTCCACCTCTGACCGGGTAGAACCAGAGAAGCCGTCAGGAGGGAGAGGGGCCCGACTGGGATGCACCTGGGGTGGACAGGGCAGGGCTACGGGCACCGGGGCATGTGCGCAGGCCCAGGCTTACCTGAGGACGACCTGCACGGCCTTGATCCCGGGCTGCAGTTCTCTGCGCAGGCCGAGGAAGCAGAGGGGAGGAGAAGGGGGGTCAGTGAGGCAGGAGAGCACCCAGCATGGCACGCTGATCACTTCAGCTGCGCTAGCCAGACAGGTTCACCTGCCATCTCCCATGGCAACCGAAGGTCTCTGGGAGCTGACTGAAACGTTCTCTCCTGTTTACTCACTGGTGACCTGGGCAGGTGACCTCCCCGCCTGTACAACTGAAGCGGGGGCATCCACACGGATGTAGTTAACAGGTTGGTGGGTAGAAGCCCAGCATGTGCCAAGTGGGCAACAAACGGCTGCTCCAGACCAAAGGGTCTTGGACAGCAAACACCGGGAATGCCTCTGACCCTCGGCTGTTACGGCTCGGGGTCTCCATCAGGGAGATCCTGCCCTGGCAGGACCCCAGGCAGCGTCTGGGGCAGCTAGAGCCATCACAACAAGGGGAGGCCTGCCATCAAGTGGGTGGGGCCAGGGATGCTGCTCAGCCCCCCACAGTGCCCAGGGCGCCCCCCTGAAGAGGGATCCAGCCCCGATGTCAACAGTGCCAAGGGGGAGCTCTGTTAAAGTGGGGACTGCGTATCAGAGGCAGTGAGAGCATGCAGACGGGGCGCACTGCCCAGTACACACGGCAGGTGCCGAGCACAGGGCGGGGGTGGGGCTTCCCCTCCCCCCACCGCGGAGCGCAGGGTCCACATCAGGTCTGCAGAAGGCTCCCCTAGCCCGGCCCTCTAGATGGCCCAACACCATGCTGGTCCACTGCCTGCCGCGGAGGCCCAGCAGGGGTGCAGGGCACAGCGCACCTGGAGTTCCGGATCAGCTCCACTTGCCTTGGCGTCAACGCAAAGATGCATGGGCTCTCCTGAAGCTTCTCGTTATTCTGTGGAACTAAACACAAACTCAGGGTCAGGGTGATGTCTGGTCCCCAGTAAGGGGGCCAGCCACACCCATTTCCAGGGGCCGGACCCTCCTCAGACCCGGAAGCAGGGCACAGGAGGCTGAGCCTCACCCTGGCAGCCAGGCCTGTGGGATGGAAGCAGGGCCACTAGGGATGAGGGTGCAGGGGAAGCCCAGCCCTTCCTGGTGCCACACCACAGCCTACGATTCAGGGAACATCCCTAACCCCGGAAGGGCCTCTTGGGAAGCAGCACACTTCTTAGCCCTCCGGGGTTCAAGGGTCTCTAAGGAAAACAGAAGCGCTCAGCCTGGGCACCTGGGTGGCTCAGTTGGTTAAGTGACTGCCTTCGGCTCGGGTCATGACCCCAGAGTCTTGGGATCGAGTCCCACATCGTGCTTCCGGCTCAACAGGGAGCCTGCTTCTCCCTCTGACCCTCTCCCCTCTCATGCTGTCTCTCTCTCTCTCTCTCTCTCAAATAAATAAATAAAATCTTAAAAAAAAAAAAAAAAAAAAAAAAAAAAAAAA
>NW_027397139.1:2116779-2329048 GCF_003265705.2 Callorhinus ursinus
AAAAAAAAAAAAAAAAAAAAAAAAAAAAAGCAGCGCTCAGCTCACGGAGGAGCCTGCCGGGCCGGCAGGATGCAGTGGGACAGACTGCACGCCCTTGGGCCAGCTGCTTCCCCTGGACCCTGTAAGATGCCAACACCTCTGTCCCCACCTCACACAACTGTTCTGGGCACCTGGCAAGCGTATGCCTGTCTGTGTGGTGCTCGGCAAAGGCCCTGCAAGGCACTGCTGGAGGGGACAGGGACAAGCTGGACAGAGGTCCTGCCTCGGGCATTCATGGCCAGCAGAGGAGGTAGGCAAGTGAAACAGCCCTGAACCTCCAAGTGCACAAAACAAGAGTCACGGAGCAGCCCGGCTCACAGCAGGGGACACAAGGAGGGCAGCGGGGGCACCACACACGGAGCCACACTAGCCATTCCAAAGTGCCCACCGGGGCGCAGAAGTAGAGCAATGTCTGCCAGGGGATGGAAACCATGGTGGTGACAAGCGGGCTCTTCACAATTATAACTGCATCGAGAACCCCAAGGGTGATCAGAAAGTCCCTTAACTAAATGAGAATATACAGTGCGCCAAAACTTGGGGGAAGCAACTAACACAGTCGTTTGGAAGCAAAATCATGGCTTTAAAAGGATTCTACTAAAAAAGACAGAAAAAGGTTTCAAATGAAGGCCTTGCATTTCCTCAAGAAACTAGAAAAAAGCAAATTAAAGCTGAAGTTAGAAGAAAATTAAAAATAAAAATAGAAAGTCAGCAAGAGACAATAATCAGGCCAGCCTTCTTTGACAACCTAACTAGAATAAACAATAAAAAAGACCGTAAGCACACCCACTGCCACAAATAAAAAACGGACAGTAGTGCAGGTCCTAGTCTTTTGGTTTAATACAGGAACGAAACCAACAACCTCATGGCAATAAATCTGACAATTTAAATGAAATAGACAAATTCTTCCAAAGTTGCAAATTACCAAAACTAGCACCAAAAAATATAAGAAGTTTGAGAAGCCCTTTATCAGTTAAAGAAGCTAAATTCATAATTAAAAACTTTTCCACAAAGAAAACTGCAGATCCAACTGGTGAGTTCTACCTAATATTTAAGAAACTGTATAAACTTTTATGAACTTTCAGAAAATAAAGAAGACAACAAGTAACTCACTTTACAAGGCTGACGCGACCCTGATACCAAAACCTGACAAAAACGTATCAGGAAAAGAAAATTACAGATAAACATCCCCCATGAACACAGACAGAAAAACCCTTTAGAAAATATCAGCAAATACCCAGGCCCTCGGGATTTAGCCGAGGAATGCAAGATTGGTTTAAAACCTCTACACAGGGACACCTGGGGGGCTCAGTCAGTTAAGCGTCTGCCTTCCACTCAGGTCATGATCCCAGGGTCCTGGGATCGAGCCCCGCATCGGGCTCCCTGATCAGTGGGGAGTCTGCTTCTCCCTCTCCTACTCCCCCTGCTTCTGTTCCTGCTCTCGCTGTGTCTCTGTCAAATAAATAAATAAAATCTTAAAAAAACAAAAACAAAAACAAAACCAACCAACCACACTGAAAAGCCACCCGATCAGAAGACTGGATGAGACGTGGCTGGCAGAAGCGAAAGCCTCTGGGGAGGGCAGGCCGTCTTGCACAATCTGCCAAAATCACCAACACACAACGTGGACACAGCGGCCCCTCTGTTCTAAGAGCCACAACTGCAGACATGCTCCCACACACAGGATGACCGAGGCCCACGGACAGCCATTACTCAGAATGGTTTCCAACGATGGCTGACGACCTAAATCTATGCCCACCGACCTGGTCTGGTGAAGATGCACTCCGGAGCAGCTTACAAAGGAATACTACGCAACCCTGACACAGAGAGCGAAGGACCCAGAAGCTCTTCACGCTCTGATAAGGACGATAAGGAGTAACCTCTGAGATGTTCTTGCCAGGTAAAAGCAGCTGGTGCGGGCGGGTGTGCATCACACCCGGACTCGTGTCACCGACAGAGGGAAGGGTCTGCATAAGTGCAGGTCTGCTCATCTGCACAAGAGACATCTCTGGGTTGGGAGCCCCCTGAGAATCGGCCATAGTCACTGCCTCAGAGTGACTGGGAGAGGCTAGAAGCCAGCTTTCTTTGTACTGCCAACCCTTCCAACAGTGGTGTGCATGCTGTTCCTATGAAGGGCTGGAGCATAAATAGTTTTGGTTTTAGTAAGACACATGGTCTCTGCCTCAACGTCTCCACTCTGCCTTGTACCACGAAAGCCACCAGGGAGAGTAAACAGACAAATGGGTGTCGCTGTGTGTCAATACAGCTTGATTTAGGAAAAAAGGCTGCCAATGAAATTGGCCCCTGGCCCTAGTCGGCCAACCGCTGCTCCAGAACCTTCTGAATTCCAAACCACAACAGCAGGTAACCTATTTAAAAAGCAAACATAGGGGCCTGGGTGGCTCAGTCGTTGGACGTCGGCCTTCGGCTCAGGTCACGATCCCAGGGTCCTCGGATCGAGTCCCACATCGGGCTCCCTGCTCAGCGGCGGAGTCTGCTTCTCCCCCTCCCCCTGCTCATGCTATCTCTCTCGCTCACGCTCTCTCTTTCAAATAAATAAATACAAATCTTTTAAAAAATAAAAATAAAAAAAAAAAGTAAAAAGCAAACACAATTCGGATTTGAAACCAGCTCAGACTCAGAAGCCAGACCACCAGGTTCATAACCCAGCTCTGCCTGGGGCACACATCCCTACCCCCACCCCAGGCTGGGTGCCTTCCATCCCCGGGACCCAGTTCTCGGGGCGCAGAGCTGGGCATGAGGCTGGAGCTCAGCAAGAGGCAGCTGCTGTAACCACCAAGCTGCCGCCACCAATTCACGCTTGTTTGCAGAGTCCCTGTGCGGTCCTGGTTGGCACCCTTGAGGAAGGCCGTTGAATTGGGGGGGGGGGCCCACAGGCCACCTGTAGACATGCCCAGACCTGCCCTAAGAGCCAAAGGGCAATTATTTCCAATGGGGCAGGGCGGGGGGGTGGGGTCTCACCATACCCAAGCTGGGCTGCGGGTGACTGAGCGAGAAACCGATCCCACCTGCTGGCCAGGGAGCTCCGTCCCCAGAAACCAGGCAGGCAGGTGAGCGGTATCATGGGAGGCCAAGAGTCTGGGGGCCCTTCCGGGGCTCCCCCTCCTAGACGACGCCACCGTGGGGACAGCGTTCGCATTTTCTGCTGTGCCATGGGCCCCGGGTGGCTGACTTCCCTCAGGAAGCCAAGTGGCCAGTGGGAGGTGAGCCGCCCCCTTGGCCAGAACACAGCATACCCTACACTATAGGAGGGGGGTGGGGGTCCCCCAAACCCAAGCCTCCATCGTCCACTGCCAATGGCAGCTCCCCCTTTTTGGCTGTTCAGGGTTGGGCTATGGGCAGCATCCACGACTCTCGGCACCCCCTGACCCCCCAGCATCAATTCCCAGTTGGCTCCAATTTCAAAACACACTAGCGAGGTCCCTCTCCCCCCACCCTTACCCCTCCGATCAGTACACTGACCCCTCAATGGCCCCCTGGCTCCCCCGAGTTCACCGCCTGCCCCTCGAGGGATGCTGTCCCCACCCCTAGTGGCCTTGATTCCCAGGCCACCTGCTCGTGTTCCCCAAGTGCCAAGAACATCCTGCCTTGAGGCCTTTGCACTCAACATCCCCTCGTCCAGAACGTTCCTCCCCCAGCTACTTAGATGGCCCTGATGTCTCTGAAGTCTGCCCAAACTCCACCAGAACGACAGACTTCCCTGAGCGCTTTTATTTAAAAACTGCAAGCCCCCTCACAGCCCCCTGCAATCCTGGTACTGCCTGTATCTCCTTGCCCACTCGGTTTTTCTTTAAAACTTTTACCTCCTAAGAATCAACACGATATCCCAGGGTCTTTGGCTCGACATGAACACTGAACCAACCCCAAAGTACCTCTGCCGTGTCACACAGGCTGCCACAAAGCCACGGGGGCCCCGCGTGGGCTAGGACGAGGTATCCACCCCAGGCTTCAGAGCCCCCCCAGGGACTAAACGTGGGGGAATCCCATGCTCCCAGGCCTTCTGGGAGGACTGGGAACCAGCCTCCGGTTCAATCCAAGACACTAACAAAGGAGCCCAGCGTGACCATCTCTACCCTGGCTGCCAGGCCACCATGCAAACCACCACCGGCAGAGAACACGATACGGGGGGCATGGGGGGAGGGTAAAACAGTAATTAGGACATAGCCACCGTTCTGGAGGATCACACATGCAAAAAAAAAAAAAAGAGGGTGGCAAGAACAAGCCCAAACCTCCAACAGGTGCCTAATCCTATTTTCTACAACACACACACAATTTTACAAAAGTTTAAATAAGAAGCAAAGAAACCGGGATCTCCAGTCAGTCAGAGAGGCCTGGCCTCCCTCCCACTAGTCTGCAGCCTCCTGCACCCTGGGGCCTCAGAGAAGGATCAAGGCCCGTCCTCCAGGCCGATGCCCCCAGACCCACATAAGGTCCCTGACTCCGGCCCCGGCTCTCCAAACGCGGAAGTCAAGGTCTAAGAGATGGTGTGGGCAGTGCAGGTGGTGCTAGGGGAGGAGATGGGTGCAGGGGGCCTTGCCAACAGCAGGGAGCAAGCAGGCACCCACCCTGGGTCAGGGGCTCTGGGCTCACACCCCAACTCCTCCAATCACAGGGGCAGAACTTGGGTGCCCAGACCCAGCTGGCGGGCTCTTGACTTGCTACTCCTGAGGTCATGGAGATGGAACAGGGTCACACACTGAAGGAGAGCCGGAGAATGCTAGTTCTCGGTCATTCTCACGGCAGCTCCCTGGCTGCTTCTCAGCTCCCAGACTGGGCACCTCCTGCCCCGCTCCGCACTGTGGATGCAGTGAGGGAGTGAACCAGTCCCAGGCCCAGATGTTAAGGAAGAACACCTACAAATGAATAAGCCACGCCAGGGCTGGGGGCAAGGCCGTGGAGGGGGAGAGGGTGGTGACGAGAAGGCAAAGGCAAGTAGGAAAGGAAAATGAGCTTCAGGTTAGGTGCCTCGGGAGGGAAGGGCCATGTGGTGGTCCGAGCGAGTGTGACGGACAGAAGGTGCAGCATGTGCAAAGGCCCCAGGGCAACACGGCCTGGTGTTTTGTTTTGTTTTGTTTTTTAAAGATTTTATTTATTTGACAGAGAGAGAGGGAACACAAGCGGGGGGAGTGGGAGAGGGAGAAGCAGGCTTCCCGCCGAGCAGGGAGCCCGATGCGGGGCTCGATCCCAGGACCCTGGGATCACGACCTGAGCCGAAGGCAGACGCTTAACCGACTGAGCCGCCCAGGCGCCCCACGGCCTGGTGTTCTGGAGGAACAGTGAGGGGAGGGGAAGGGAGAGAGCGGAGAGGAGGGGAGGGAAGAAACCAAGCAGAAAAGTCAGGGCGTCATGGGAGGGTTTGGAACAGAGGAAGGACAGAACCAGACGGCTATTTTAAAAAACTTCCTCCGGCTGCTGGTGGAGACTGGCAATGTGGAGGGAAGAAACCAGGGAGACGGCTGGGCAGGTGGGCGGTGGGGGAAGCCCTGCCGGCCCAGCAGGTTGGGCCACCTGCCCCTGGAGCTGGGAGGCCGGACCTGGGATGCCACGTGACCACTCCGGCTCCCAGGGCCCGGGATGGACCCGAGGACCCGGGGAGGGCGCATGCACCTGCGTGTGAGCCCCGCCTGGCCCCTGGATGGCACACAGGCCGCTCTGCCTCTGTGCACCTCAGGAGCTAGCACCCACCTCAGAGAGGACCCCAGGAAAGCTTACCAGATCTTCGCCGACCCCGAAGCCCTCGGGACGGTCCAGCCGGCCCCCACTCGCCCCGCGGCCCACCCATCTCGTGTTCTCCGGCCTCGCCCTCCCTCTCTCCTCTCACGCCGCACCTCGCTCCAGTTCCCGAGCCCTCGCTCACTGCCAGGCCTGGGCCTGGGACACACTTCCCTGCTCCTTCCTCTCTGTCAGGCTTATGGCTACTCACCCCTCAGGTCTGGAACGTGGCCTCCTCCAGGAAGCCTCCTGCCTGCCACCTCCCCACGAATGCATCAGCAGGAGCTCGCGGCCCTGACCGCCCCCTAGGAAGCCTGCACTCCCCAAGCAGAGCACTGCTCTCCCGGTACCGTTCGTTCACCTCAAGTGCAGCTTCCCGGCAAATCACGCCAGCTGGGGGACCCCACACCTCCCTTGCTGCTTCGGTGATACCAGCCAAAGGCCGGAGGAGGGACACACGTGTGCCCTGCACAACGGGGCAGGCACTGGACCAGCAGCCCCCAGCCAGCACTGGTGCTGGCCACCCTTCGGGGCACGGAGACAATCAGGAGACCCTTCGGAGTTGTCATGACATGGGGTGGCTCCTTCACTTCGCAGCAGCAGGGACCCTGCCCCACAGCCCAAGACGCTAACCACAGGACAATGGCGAGCCTCACAGAGCAGCACTGCATCAGGTCGTGTTTCCTTCCTTCCGCCCGCAAGTCTCATGATGGCCTCTCCTTTCTCCCACGCACCCTGATGGGGCTCGGGGCCTCCTCTGTCACACTCCGGCCGCTCACACCCTGGGTGGCTGTCAGATGCCCAGTGAGCCCCCAGCTGCAGTGGCATGCCCAGGACGGTGTTCCCTGGCCCCCCTTGGATTCTCCTGGGGTTGGGAAGCAAGTGCCCCTCTCCTGGCTGGGATGGGTCGCACAGCCAGGCTCTTTGAGCTAAGAAGAGGCCTGAGGTCCAGGACCTTCACATGCTTCAAAATGGGTATCTCCCCACAGGAGTGCAGGGCACTGATGACTCAGGGAGGGGTCAGAGTCAGGAAGATGGCTGAGCCTGCGGCCCCAGGGCCCCCTCCTCAGGATGCCGTGTGACCTTGCACCAGTTTCCCGACCTTTCTAGGTGCCAGCCAGGCTGGAGCAGATCATCTGTCTTCTAAGGTCCTTCCAGCTCCATTATTCTCCTCCCCTCCCCCAACCCAAACATTCCACTCCCTGTGATTTATGTCTCCTCTGCACCCGGCGCAGTCTCCATCCTGAAGCTGGAGCTGGCCGGCGGCTCTTCCGGGGAAACAGACCAGAGTGTTTGGACCTCATTCTGGTCAGCAGGTCATGGTCAGGAACGAGGGGGAAGGGGAAGCTGGCTGAGCCCAAGCCCCGTGAAGTGGCTCTTGGTCAATGCCAGCGCTGTAGAAGTCACCACAGGGAGGCCCCCAGGTTGAGGAGCGGGGGGCCAAAACTGCTGGTCCCGGAATAGAGGGGGCCAGACGCCCTCAGGACCAGACCTGTGCTCGACGAGGACTCTCCCTAGGAACCTAGCAGGCACCGGAGGGTCCCTGAGGATGGGAGTCCCAAGACAGGGGTACATTCAGGATAGGGGCGGGGAGTAGGTGGGAGCCAGGCCAGGGCGGGGTCAGCCTCTTTGTTCCGAGCTGCCAGCAGAGTAATTCCTGGTGCAGACAGGGGAGCAGACTCTCCCGGAGATCAGGTGACTGGGGTCCCCGGGGGGCTCAGGGCAAAGTGATGCATTGTGGGGCAGGAGTGGGAGTGGGCCATGCAGGAAGGAAGCTCGTGGTCCAGGCAGGAGAGGGAGACTGCTGGCCCTTGAGTTCAAAGTCACCTCTGTCCCCCGCCCAGTGCCAAGCCCGACTTACTGCTTCCCAGTGAAAACCCAGCCTCCTTATTACAAACATCACCCTTGAGTCCTCAGGAACCTGAACCATCAGCCTAACCTTCAGAGCCAGCCAGTCCCCAGGCCTCCAGAGCCTGCCAGAGAACCCCTGGGAGTAGGGGGAGAATGGGTTCCAACATGTACACAGGGAAGTCGGGAGGAGCAGAGCTGGGGCGGGGTGGGGGCTGTCCTGGAGAAACTGAGGAAAGGGCCTTGGGTCTCCAATGGTGCCATGTTAACCCCACGACAGGTGCTGTTAGGACAACTTACTCCCCACTCGGGGGCTGGTGACCAACACTGCCAGAGGGAAGGCAGGAGAGGGCAGAGACTCGGGTTGATATGGGGCCTTGGGACTCCAGGGCCTGGACCAGCAGCAACTCCTTCCAGCTTCACCGGAACCACAGCCGCCTTGTCCAACCTCACGAAGCTCAAGGGCTACAGGAAGGAGGAAAAGAGGCAGCTGCATCTCCCCGTTTCCCCGCAGCTAGGGCTGGACAGAGTGGGCTCGCTGGCACGGGGCTGGTGTGGAACTCTCCGTGCACAGAGGGGCCCCCTTGGCTGAGCAAGACAGGATGCTGAGTCAGCAGGGCAGGAGGGAGTGAAGCACACAGCAGGGGGCATGGCGACCGGGGGCATGGTGGGGCTGTGACCTCTGCCATGGCATGCAGAGACCAACTCACAACCAGGGCCGGAGTCTGGTGTGCAGGAGGAGCTCGGTAAAGATGCAGGGGTTGAAAGGGAGATGTGGGTGAGGGGCTGCAGGGGGGCAGCTGGACCCACGGTACCGACGTGCGCTTGGGGCACCTCTAGGCCCTAAACAAGGAATGCCAGAGCGAACCCTTACAAGGGTGGGGGGCTCTGTTTGTTCCCTGCTGCTTCCCCAGGGTGGGATTCCACGAGCACCCACACGGCAGGCCCTCAAGGGGAAGACGACGGAAGAGGTGAGAATGACGACCAGAGGGGCCTCCAGGTCCACGTGGGCAGCCAGTCAAATCCGAGGGGCGCCAAGAAGCCCGTCACACTAGACTTGCTACCTGGAGCCCTGGAGGCACCAGCAGCTGTGGCTGGAGGGAGCACGTGAGGCTGAGACCAGGCTGACACCCACCCTGCCCCATCATCACGGCTGCCAGTGAGGGGCCAGGGACCTGTCCACACGCGGCGCACCATCAACCTGGGGGCCAGAGAAATGAGCAGAAAGGAACCACAAGGCCTTGGCATTGTCTCCTCTAGTCCTAGCGGTGTCCCACCTCTTGGGAGCACAGCCAGCCTTCCCTAACCAGCTGGCCCGTGGTGATCGGCCTGAACCCATTGGCCAAGGCTGCTCCCAAGGCTGCCTACCAGGAAACAAGCCTTTTGTGGGAGGAAGGAAGGAAGGAAGGTCAGATCCAACTTCCAGCCCTTTTGCCACAGGGAGTCAGAACATGGAAGGCAGCGTCCCTGGAGGCCCCCAGTGATGCACGCCTCCTGATGGTCCAGGCTGGAACAGTCCCGGCCCATAATGTACAGAGTTGGTCTGTGTGACCGACAGAATGTGGAACACAAAATTAGGTCACTTCCAGGCGGAGGTCAAAGAAACGACGTGGCTTCTAGCTGTCCCTAGACTCACATATGTGCGCACACTAACCCTCCCACCACCCCCATCACTGGTTCCGGACGAAGCAAACCACCATTCCACACTGTGAAGACGCTTAAACAGTCTCCAGAGCCCGCATGCCAAGAACCAGGGTCTCAAGCCAACAGGCAGCAAGAGACCAAGACCTGCCAGCAGCCATGTGAGTGGGTGGCCCCCAGCCCTAGTCGGGCCTTCAGATGAGACAGCCCCCAGCCAACAGCCTAATGGGAGACCTCACCAGTGCCTGTGCGTCAGGACCGCTCAGCTAAGCCACTCCCAAGTTCTCACCCTCACAAACTAAGTGCCTGTTGTGCTAAGCTGCTGCGATTCAGGCTTATTCGTGAGACAACCCTACAAATCACTAATATAAAGATCCAGAGAATGCTTCTATCCTTCCTAGGAGGGAAAGCCCCCCACGACCCCCTGGCCCTCGCTGCTTCCCGAGAGACACTCCAGGTCGGTGACGTGACTGGCCACAGGCACTGAGGGAATGCAGAAGGTGGGACACCCCTCCCCCAGGGCGGTGGCAGACTCACCCAGCTCTGTGGGCTTCAGCAACTCGTCCAGCATGTTAAAGAAGGGCAGCTTCACCAGACGCACTTCTGGCTTGAGGGTCTTGGCAGGCAAGCGTCCAAGTCCATTCAAGTACTTCCCGTACAACACGGGGTAGTCAATGTTGGGGCCCGAGAGGGGAGTCCTGGGCACTGTGCCAGCCCGGTCGTAGGTTGAGTGCATGGTCAGAGGGTCCAGGGGCCGGTGGGGCTGGGGGACAGGCTCTGAGCTCTTCTTGGCGTAGCGTGTCTCGTACAGCTCCTTGATCTTCTTAAATAGCTCAGGGCTACAGTCAAACTGGACCAGCTGGAGGGCCCGGGTGACAAGTTCGTGTTTAAGTCCGCTCTTACTCCGGCCGACAAAACCCAGGAGCATCTGAAGATCCGAGACTCGGAAACTCATCACCATGTTCTGGGGAAGAGCAACAACAGACACACATGCTCAGATGAGACCTGGCCAGATTCGGGGACTGCCAATGCAGCAAGGGGCTTCCTGGAGCCACCTGGGCCCTAAATTGGGGGACAGCGAAGTGACAGCCCACCAGGTGCTGCCTCGCCCTGCCCCCAGGTCCCCTTCACTCTAGCTGGCAGGAGGAGGCGGTGGCGGCAGCTTTGGCACCAGGCCCACTAGCCCAGGCTCAGTCCCACTTCCATGCCTTTGCTCAGGCTTCCTGCTCACCCTTCCCTGTGATGCCCCCTCCCAGCTCAGCCCGGCTCCCCTCCTTCTCCTCAAACCTTCCTCGGCATTGCCAACGCAGCAAAAGCTTCTGACCGCCCCCCCAACACACACCACTGCCTTCTATTTTAGGTTCTCTTTTCCCATCTTCAAGCCTGAAAGCATCCCCAGGGCAGAAACTGGGAATCTTGCTTTCCCCGTAAACAGCCTCAGCCACTCCCTAGCCAAGAACACTAATGGTCTCTCTGACCCTCAGTCTCTTCGTCAGGATGACAGGATCCACTTTGTAAGGATGTGGGAAGGACCAGATGAGGTAACATACGGAAAGCAGAGTAAATCAACGTTGGCCACAAACATGTTTTCCCTTCAGTCTGGAGGATGGTAGCCACGATTTAATACTAATCACCTGCCAGGAACTGAGCTGCACATGCAATCATATACTTAACTCTGATTCTTAAAACAACCCTGCCAGGCTGGGGGGAGCTCCACGTTATAGCCAAGATTCAAACCTAGGCCTGACTCTAAAGCCAGGGATAATTTCTCTCTACCGCACTACAAGCGTCCACATGGAGCTGAGCACAGGCGAGCATCAAATGTCTGCTGATCATTCCAGCAGGCCCTCTCCACCTCGACACCGTGGACGCTGGGGCTGCATTGTTCTCTGGGGTGGGGCTGTCCTGAGCACCGTGGGGTACTCAGCAGCATCCCTGGCCTCCACCCACTCGATGCCAGGAGCCCCCCCAAAACCCAGCGGTGACAATCACAAAGGTCCCCCAGACACTGCCAAGTGCCCCCTGGGAATAGGATTGAGAACTGTGGGTCTGAGGGGAAGGCTTTGGGAATCCGGCAGCCCCAGAGGCTGTGAAGTGAGCTGTGGCGAAGTGATGAAAGAGGTCTGGCAGGGTCCCTCCAACTCAATCAAGCCAAACACGAGAGCTCAGCTGATGTTTTCCTTGGGGCGGCCTGACCATGGCCTGCCCTCTGTGAGACCCTGGACCCCAAGCGGAGGGACGCTTCCCCATACGCTACATGAGCAAAGCGTCCTTGAAGGATGGATGCACCAGCAGGGTTTCAGGGCCACTCACACTGAGCCCCAAAGCTGGCCTGTGTTGAATGACACAGGTGGTGGATAAAAAAAAACTTCCAGGGGAATGGGGAAAACAGGTACAAGTGACGAGGGTGTATACCGAAAGCTGGCGGGCACAGGGCAGGACAGCACCCAAGGAAACCAGTAAAGCCCTTAAATTCAACTTGAGAGTCTGACAGCTGGAGGTGGGTGGGAATCCTGCCAGGGTGTTTACGTAGCGGTCCCAATGCCAGAAGGCTCTGGTGTTTCCCGTTCCCTGGCTGTGGAAGGGTGAGGCATGGAGACCGATGGGAGCACTGGGACTCAGGAGCCCCGGGTTCCCAGGGGGTCCTCCGTCAGGCCTCTCTGCACCTTGGGCACCTCATCTAGCTACGTGGGATGGGAACCCGCTAGGATCACTCCCAGCCTTACACCAGGCTCCAGCTGATGGCGGGGAGGGGCTGTCGAGGCACAAAACGACGAGACAGACGTGTGGAGCTGCCCTGTCCTGCCTGCAGAATCTCAAGAGAGAGCCCTTTCCGGCTCCTGCACCACAGACGTGGAGTGTCCGCCGCATGCCAAGCATGAGGGCTCTTCCCACGTGGCAGTGGCAGGGTCCATCGGAGTCCCAAGGGCACTTCCTCCCACTCCCACCCAGCTATCTGGGGGCCTGGGGACCCTCACATCCCAGCACACCCCCTGCCTCGGGACCGAAGCAGTGTGCTGGCCTTCAGAGAGCCCGGAACGCTTATGAAAACAAAGACTTCACCTTCCTTGGCCTGACTTCCTACCTTGAGCAGAGAAAATAGGCTTGCAGACAAGATGTTTCTTCTGGAAGAGGCCCAAGGCCTTGGAGGGGAGAAGCGATGTCATGTGAAAGCTGACTGCCCTCCATGGAGCTAAAGGCAGGTGGGCTTGGGACGCCGAGTCTGACCATAACACATCTTCTAACATCACCCCGCCCCTGGGAGCACCCTGCCCCCGCCGAGGCCTAGCCCTTTCACCAGGTTGGACACCCGGATCTGCCGCACGAGCATCCTGGGGCACATCCCTCAAGCTGCCATATGTTCACGACTCGGATTTCTCAGCAGCTGCCACCACCAAGGAGCCCGCCCTTGACACTGGGAGGGGGGACAGCGTGAGAGGGGCACAAACATTCAGGAAGAAGCCCCAAGCGCTTTGCAAATCACTTCCTGCCATGGCTTCATCCTACCCCGCCTGCCCCTCAGATCTGTGTTTATAAACAGCACCAGGCCCCGACGGCTTCCACAGTCTCAACTCTGGGCTTGTTTGGAGCTGCGTGGAAAAACATCAGCCTGGATAGAGCTGCTGGGCTTAACTTAATCAGTCTCGGGTATAGGTTCCTCTGAACGTGGGGAAAGTGAAGGTCCTTATCTCCAGGAAATGGGAGATCTGTGCAAAATGCTACCATCCCAAGGGGTTCCCAGACTACCTCCTTCCCCAAGCCCTCTCCGGGGCCTCAGGTGAAGAGTCTGATTTCCAAGTTTACCAACAACCTCCCCTTTGTTCTCCCTGCAGAGCAGCCAGTTTTGTACCCCAAAAGACGAAATCTCCAGCTCCTAATACAAAAGGTTAGGTAAGCACCTAAAAGAAGAGAACACTTCAATGACACGTACGACACTCCACAGTGACAGCCAGAGACTAAAGAAGAAAGGCTCCCGAGGCTCAGAGCAAGCTGTGCCACTGAACGGAGGCTCACATTCTAGAGAACTTGAAAAAAGGGTCAAGTTGATTTAATTGGGGTGGGGGGCCCCAGCCACCAGAGGGTCAAGTAGAGTTCATCAGATCATATTTCAAGGCCCTGGATGGTATAAAAGAATTTAGTCCCTACCCTCTGGTGCGGGTGGGCGTGGGGGTGGGAGTGGGTGCCCGGGCCCAGAGTCACGGAGTGACACAGCCCCATGGCACCACTGAATTTCAGGGCTCCAGGGGACTTCGAGCCCACCCACCGCCACCTTGGGCTTGCAGAGTTCAGACTTCTGCATCTCCAGGGGAAGTCCCAATTTCTCAAAACCCTAGAGAAGGGCAGAGTGTGTAGTACAGGCATTGAGGGGGACGCTCCAGGGGGAAGGGAGCTCCATTTCAGATCTCCGCAGGAAGGGAAGGGAGATGGAAGGAGAGAGAGGAACAGGAGAAAGAAAACATTTACAGGTCAGGACCCTGGGGAGGGGAGACGAGCGGGGAGGGAGGGGGAGGAGCCTCTGTCCAGCAAAGGTCCAGTCCCCCACCTCCCTGCCACCAAAGACCTCGAGTAAACTTCTCAGGGAGGAAAGGAACAACCCTAGCGTAGTTCAGGGCAAGGGCTCTGGAGCCTCACCGTTGGGGAGGTACCTGGAAGAAGGTACATCCCTGAACAGGGTTGGCACCTATGGGATGTGGAACCTGAACCCCAAAATGGAGTATGAGGGAGAAGCACTGAGGGCACTGAAGAAAGAAGTGGGGGACTCTCCATGGATCAACACAAGAAACCAGCAAAAAAAGAGGGGGAGCCTCAGAAGCCAGAGCTGGGGTGCATAAAAGGATCTAAAGTAGGGTTTGGGGAGCTGTATGGAGGAAGTATGACCTTAGTAGCTTCACTAGGGAGTATAGGGGAAACTTAGTATGGGGTCTGATCTTGCTAGTGTGAAGTTTAGAGACCCCAGGAGCAGAGTCCAAAACCTCACAGATGCTGTCCGGAGGATAAAAAGTGGGAGGAAGGCAGAGCCCAGGACCCAAGACTGAAAAGAGTTAGGAAAGATTTGAACAGAGAACAGGGGTCAGGACTCCATCCCAGGTGGGAGAGCAAACTCGAGTGACACGGTGCCCACTCCGAAGGCGAGAGAGATGGTGTCAGGAGGGGGGCGGGGCTCTGGGACCAACGCGGGCGCTGAACTAGGGGTCCAAACTCCAGCCCGGGGTACGAACCCCAAGAAAACACTGTGGGGATGCTTCAGGATCCTGGCTCATCACCCTGGATGGTGGAATCGGTGGCAGAAGGGTCAGCGGACCCTTCAGAGCAGGGAGTCGCCAACCCCAGCTGGCCTGCTGGGTGGGGAGGCTGAAGACCCAGATGCCAGCCTTCGGTGCCAGGGGAGGCGAAGACTCTCCCCCAGGCCAAAGAGCAGGACCCCGGCTCAGGACGAGGAGGGGATGAACAGCCCAGCCCGTCTTGCTGTCCGGGGGAACTGTGCCTCTAGCCGGGAGGCGCGGCCCTGTCCCCGTGCTTAAGGAGACTGGACCCTAACCATTCGGGCTGTGGGGGGGCAACCCCGCCTCAAGCCCGAGAACCAACCCCCAGCGCGAAGGCTGGGGAAGGGTTGGGGGGCCCCGCCCCCGGCCTCCCCGCCCCCCGCCCGCACCCGGCGCGCCAGGGCCAGGGGCGGGCGAGGGGGCCGGGCGGCGAACCGCGAGCTGGCCGCGCCGTAGGGCCACAAGCGGAAGGCGCAGACCTCCGCCCGCCGCCCGGCCCCCGCCCACTCTCCCGCCCGCCCGGGCCGGCGCCGCCGCCGCTCACTCACTTTGGCCTCCACCAGCTCCGCCGCCATCTTGGCCACCAGCGTCCCCCGCGCCGGGAGCCCCCAGCCGTCGCGTCACGTGACCGCCCGCCACTCGCGGGCGGGGCCGCCGCGGCGGCCAATTAGCGCCCGCGCGCCCTCCCACCACCCCCCCCGGCGCGCGCTGCTGCGCAGTGCGCAGGCGCATGCGACCGCCGCCCGGGCCTCGGGCCAATCAGGACGGCCCGACACCGCCCCCCCCACTTCTCCCCCGGCCACCACGCCCACCCCTCGCGGCGTCTGGCTACTTAAAGGAATACGAGCCCCGCACAGGTGGGGGCGAGTGCTGGGTCCTGTGTGGGGAGGGAAGGAGGATGGGAGGGGGCGGCGGTGACAACAATGCAGCCAGGTGCTGCGGTCCCCGCGCTGGGCGGCCAGCCAGGTGCGCGCCCGGATGCCCGGCGGCGTCGGGGGAGGGGACGGGTGCTCCACCGCGGCGGTGGCCAGCGCGTGCAGCCGGGCGCCCAGCCGCCCAGCCCCGCGCAGCCCCGGCGGGCCCGGCGCGCTGCACATCCGGGTCCTGGCGCGGCAGAGGGCGAGCGGGCGCGGCGCCCCCCGGCGGGGCCCCGGCCGAGGAAGGAGGCCCTTCTCCGCAGCTTCCCGCGGCTCGCTCTGCCCCGCCCCTGCGGGCGACCCTCTGCCGGTCCCGCCTCCCCACCCACAGTAACCTTTGGAATCTGTGCTAACTGGAGCCTCCCCTGCTCTAGAGCCCTCGTCGGCTCCCCAGCGCCCGCGGGCCGCGCAGCTCCAACTTGCTTGTGTCAGAGGCGGGAGGCGAGAGGACAAAAATGTGTGTTCCAGGCGCGCCCGGCTGGCTCCGTCGGGAGAGCGTGCGACTCTGGATGTCGGGATTGTGAGTTGCAGCCGCACGTTGGGGGGCGAGTTTACTTTAGAAATAATTATTATTTTTAAATTTTAAAAAATGTGTGTTCCAGGGCTCATGCGCTGAGCTCATGATTCTCAGGGCAGGAATTAAGAGAAATTTAAGGAAGCACCCCAAATAGCTCAAAGTATGTTGACTGATTTAACAGAGAGAGAGAGAGAGAAAACACAAGCAGGGGGAGCGGCAGGGAGAGGGGGAAGCAAGCTTCTGCTCAGCAGAGAGCCCAACGCCAGACCCGATCCCAGAAGCCTGGGATCGTGACCTGAGCCGAAGGCATACCCTGAACCGACTGAGCCATCCAGGCGCCCCTGTTAGCGTGATTTTTTAAAAAAAGAATGCAATAGGGGCGCCTGGGTGGCTCAGTCGTTAAGCGTCTGCCTTCGGCTCAGGTCTGGTCCCAGGGTCCTGGGATCGAGCCCCGCATCGGGCTCCCTGCTCAACGGGAAGCCTGCTTCTCCCTCTCCCACTCCCTCTGCTTGTGTTCCCTCTCTTGCTGTGTCTCTCTCTGTCAAATAAATAAATAAAATCTTGAAAAATAAGAATGCAATAGAAAAAATTAATGATGATGAAAATATCAGAATTTTTAAGAGTCCAACTCTGCAGTTGCGCATGACCTCACTGACCTCACCCAAACCCTAATTTTACAGGGTTTTTTTTTTTCTTTAAGATAAGATTTTATTTATTTGTCAGAGCACAAACAGGGGGAGAGGCGGGCAGAGGGAGAAGCAGGCTCAGGCTGAGGAAGGAGCCCAATGGGGGACTCGATCGCAGCACCCTGGGATCATGACGTGAGCCAAAGGCAGAGGCTTCACCGACTCAGCCAGCCAGGCATCCCTACAGGGTTTGTTTTATTGTTACTACAATTTTTAAGTTTTCCGAACAGTTTTCAGATTTGCAAGAAATCGCAAAGATAGCACAGGGTTTTACCTGGCCTTCCCCCAGCTTCCCCCAATGATAACGTCTTCCATAAACACCGTGTGTTGTCAGAACCAGAAAAGTGATGTTGGCACAATACAGTCCACTCAGGGACAGATGTTTCGATTTCTCCAGCTTTGACATGTACTTTTTGGTGGTGGTGAAATCTGATCACACATGTAGATTCTTGCCACTATCATGGTTCTAATGATTTAAGGTGCGATTGTGATATTATGGCTGTTTTATTTTTTTTTTAAGATTTTATTTATTTATCTGACAGAGAGATACAGCGAGAGAGGAAAAATAAATTAATCTTAAAAAAGATTCCCCCCCCAAAAGAAGTATCTATGGCTTTGCAGGACACATACAGTGTTTCTAGCAACTGCTCAACTTTGCCATCATGGGGCAGAGCTGTGGACTATATGCAAACTAACAGGCAGAGCTATGTGCCAGTAAAACTTTATAAATACTGGTATCTGTATCTTATAACTTTGTCATGTGTTATGAAATATTCTTCTGTTTTGTTTAAACATTAAAAGATAAAACATCTCTAGGGGCGCCTGGGTGGCTCAGTCGGTTAAACGTCTGCCTTCGGCTCAGGTCATGACCTCAGGGTCCTGGGATCCAGCCCCACATCCGGCTCCCTGCTCAGTGAGGAGTCGGCTTCCCCCTCTCCCTCTGCCTGCCGCTCCCCCTGCTTGTGCTCTCTCTCTCTCTGACAAATAATAAAATCTTAAAAAAAAAAAATCTTAAATAAAAAATAAAAGACAAAACATCTTTAGCTCAAGGGCTATACAAAAACAGTTGTGAGGCTAGATTTGGCTCTTCCTCCCTCCCTCCCTCTCTCTCCTTCCATTCTGTTTTCTTTCTTAATTTCCAATTGTGATAAAATACACAAAGCATAAAATGTACCATCTGAGGGGCACTTGGGTGGCTCAGTCGGTTAGACGTCTGACTCTTGATTTTGGTTCAGGTCATGGTCTCCTGGATTGTGGGATTGAGCCTCACGGCAGGCTCCACACTCAGCGGGGCACCTGCTTGGGGATTCTCTCACTCTGCCCCTATCCCCACTCGCTCTCTCACTCTCTCTCTCTCTCTAAAATAAAATAAATCTTTAAAAACTGTACCATCTTAACCATTTTAAAGTGCACAGCTCAGCGGCATGAGGCACACTCACACCGTCCTGTAGCCACCCCCACCCTCCGTCTCCAGAACTTTCCATCTCCCCACACGGAGACTCTGTCCCCACGAAGCACAGACTCCCCACCCGCTGCCCAGCCCCGGCTCCCACCCTCTCCTCTCTGTCTGTGTGGACGGGACTCCTCTGGGGACCTCCTGGGAGTGGATTCATACAGTGTTTGTCCTTTTGAGTCTGGCTTATTTTGATGAGCATGATGTCCTCCACGTTGTAGCAGGTGTCAGAATGTCCTTCGTTTTTCAGGCTGCATCATCTTCTGTCTTATGGATGGGCCACGTTTTGTTTATCCACTCAACCGTCGATGGATGCTTCCACCCCTTGACCATTCTGAATAATTCTGCTATGAACGCTGGGTGTACAAATAGCTCTTTGAGAATATGCTTTCAACTCTTTTGGCTCTTTTGGGTAAATACCCAGAAGTGGAATTGCTGGGTCATGTGGTAGTTCTATGTTTAACTTTTTAAGGAACTGCCATACTGTTTTGTACTGTGGCTGGTGCATTTTCTGTTCCTGCCAATAGTACACAAGAGTTCCGATTTCTCCACTCTCCCAACAACACTTGTTACTTTCTGATTTTTTGTTTTGTTTTGTTTTAACAGTAGCCATCCTAATGGGTGTGAAGCCATTAATATCTCATTGGAGTTTTGATTTGCATTTCCTAAGAAATCATGCTCAGGATGCTCATTTCTTCATGCAATTATTGGCCATGTGTATATCTTCTTTGCAGAAATGTCTATTCAAGGGGCGCCTGGGTGGCTCAGGTGGTGAAGCATCTACCTTCAGCTCAGGTCATGATCCCAGGGTCCTGAGATCGAGTCCTGAATCAGGCTCCTTGCTTGGCGGGGAGCCTGCTTCTCCCTCTCCCTCTGCCTGCCACTCCCCCTGCTTGGGCTCTCTCTTTCTCTATCCCTCTCTCTGTCAGATAAATAAATAAAATCTTAAAAAAAAATGTCTATTCAAGTCTTTTGCACCCCCTGCCTTCTTTTAATTGGGTTGTTTGTGTTTTGTGTTGTTGAGCTATAGGAATTCTTTATATATTGTGGCCATTAACCCCACATCAGATATATGATTTACAAATATTTTCTCCTATTCCCTGGGTGCCTGACTTAATATTATTAAGATGTCAAAAACTACCCAAAGCAATCAGTCGACAAATTCAATGCAATCCACACTAAAATCCCAATCACTTTTTTTGCAGAGATAGAAAAATCCATCCTAAAATTCATATTGAATCTCAAGGGACCCCCAAATAGCCAATACAATTTTGAAAAAAAAAAGAATGAATATGAGGACTCACATTTCCTGATTTGAAAATTTACTATAAAGCTATGTGATTAAAACAGTGTGGTGCTGGCCTCTGCACAGACACATTGACCAACAGAATAGAATTGAGAGTAAAGTTTATGTTATGTATATTTTACTACTTTTTTATCTATAAACAAGACAAAAGTTGGGTGCCTGTGTGGCTCAGTCGGTTAAGCATCTGCCTTCTGCTCGGGTCAGGATCCCAGGGTCTTGGGATCGAGTCCCTAATCGGCATCCCTGTTCAGCCGGGAGTCTGCTTCTCCTTCTCCCTCTGACCCTCCCTCCTGCTCGTACCCTCTCTCTATCTCTCAAATAAATAGATAAATAAAATCTTTTTAAAAAATTATCAGGGCGCCTGGGTGGCACAGTTGTTTAAGCCTCTGACTCTTGGTTTGGTTCAAATCATGATCTCAGGGTTGTGAGACTGAGCCCCACCTTGGGTTCACACTTAGCGAGGAGTCTGCTTGAGAGTTTCTTGCCCTCTCCCTCTGTCCCTCCCCACCCCTGCACGGATGCACACTCACTCTCTCTCTCTCTTTCTCAAATAAGTAATCTTTGACTGCCTTTTTTTATTAGGGACAAAATGTTCAAAATAAGCAAAGCCCCAGTCCTCTATTGCTGAAACCCATTGCTTCCCCAGTTGATCTTTGTGATTGCTTTATCTCTTGCCTTTTCTGTTCTAGGTTTTTAGTATTTTATTTTATTTTTTAAAGATTTTGTTTATTATTGGGGCACCTAGGTGGCTCAGTTGTTAAGCGTCTGCCTTCGGCTCAGGTCGTGATCCCAGGGTCCTGGGATCGAGTCCCGCATCAGGCTCCCTGCTCCTTGGGAGCCTGCTTCTCCCTCTGCCTCTCTCTGTCCCTCTCTGTCCCTCATGAATAAACAGATGAAATCTTTAGAAAAAAAAAGATTTTATTTATTTTAGAGAAGGAGAGTGCAAGCAGGGGGAGGAGCAGAGGGTTGAGGGAAAGAGAAGGGTAAAAATCTCACAGACTTCCCGCTGAGCGTGGAGCCCAACCCTGGGCTCCATCTCAGGACCCTGAGATCATGACTGAGCAGAAATCAAGAGTCGGACACTCAACCGACTGAGCCACCCAGGCGCCCTAGTATTTTTTTTTTTTTAATGGGAAGAAAGAGAAGCTGATAATATTTCAAAGAGCAAGGGTGTAAAAGGGCTGAGGTGATTGACTTTCTGGAAAAGGAATCTTCCCCAGGAAATAACAATAACGATGACAGCGATAATAATAATAATACAGGCTAATACTTACTAGATGCTGAGTCCTGTTTTATGCAGCTCACATATGTTATCACTTTACCCGCGTGGAAATCACATGGAATGGGCACTTTTATTGGTTCCAGTTTACAGCTGAGAAAATGGCGGTCATGAGTGAATAAGTGACTTCCCAGGGTCACTCTAGGAAAATAAATGCATAAAAAGGTATGCGCCTGAATATTTGTGGCCAAGCTATTCACACCTGTGACCATCTGGAAATAAGTTACATGCTCAGCCATAGCTGATTGGTTTGCTAAATTACGTTGCTATTTACCTCGTGGAAGAGCATGGCTCTGGGGCTGTTATACTGGATTTGAATACCAAGTTTAGGACCTGTGCTCTGTGTGACCTTGGGCAGGTTACTTAACTTGTGAGAGCCTCATTTTCTTCAGCGATAAAAGAGGAAGGAAATAATGTATTGGTTATGCATAGCTATGTAACAAATGACCCCCAAATTTGGCAGCTTCAGATAACAGTCGATATCTGTCATCCCGCCCAGTTTCTGTGGGTCAGAAATTTGGGGGCAACTTAGTTAGGTGGTTCTGGCTTGGGTTTCTCATGAGGTTGTAGATGGCGTGTTGGACAGAGCTACTATCATCTGAAGGCTTAACTGGGGTTGAAAGTTCTACTTGCAAGGTAGTTCGATCATATGGCTGTTCGTGGGAAGCCTCAGTTCTTCACCACGTGGATCTAGGCCTGAGCGTCTTCACAACATGGTGGCTGGCTTCCCAGATGGGGGAGCCAGAGCAATGAGGGACCCATGCCGTCTTGGAAGTCACTCTGCACCATCATCACACTATCCCGTTGGTAACAAACCTCAGCCCTGTTCAGTGTGAGTGGGGGCCGCTGAAAGGCAGGTGTGGATGCCAGGGAGTGAGGATTGCTTTGACCATCTCAGAGGCTGGCCACCGCAAACAGCATCTGTTTCCTGGGTGACCACAGGGCCACCTCACCCAGTGCCTGGCACCCAGTAAGTGTTCTAGAATTGCGATGCATTATTATTATTATTTTTTTTAAATCAGAGAGAGAGAGAGTGAACACAAGCAGGGGGAGTGGGAGAGGGAGAAGCAGGCTCCCCACTGAGCAAGGAGCCCGATGCAGGACTCGATCCAGGTGCCCCCTAAAATAAAAAGCTTTTTTAAAAAAAGAGCACAATAGACTGTTACACAACATGACTTTTAAAAGAAATTCGGGGGCGCCTGGGTGGCTCAGTCGTTAAGCGTCTGCCTTCGGCTCAGGCCATGATCCCAGGGTCCTGGGATCAAGCCCCACATCGGGCTCCCCGCTCTCCGGGAAGCCTGCTTCTCCCTCCCCCACTCCCCCTGCTTGTGTTCCCTCTCTCGCTGTGTCTCTCTCTGTCAAATAAATAAATAAGATCTTTAAAAAAAAAGAAAGAAAAATTCAAATGTGTTTACATCTTCCTGTTTTATTTCATTTTATTTTTCTAAGACTTTATTTATTTGACAGAGAGAGACACAGCGAGAGAGGGAACACAAGCAGGGGGAGTGGGGGAGGGAGAAGCAGGCTTCCCGGAGAGCGGGGAGCCCGATGTGGGGCTAGATCTCAGGATCCTGGGGCTAGATCTCAGGATCCTGGGATCATGGCCTGAGCCGAAGGCAGACGCTTAACGACTGAGCCACCCAGGCGCCCCTGCATCTTCCTGTTTTAATCTCACTGAAATTAAGATGCTCCTTACCATCAATTGTGTGATGTAGATTGATGGATGATGTAATTTCTTTCTCACTAACACATAAGCCGTGGGAATAATGTCATGCTTACCATGGATGACATCTTGGACTTAGTGGAATGATGGAGATCTTTGCAACATGATTTTACATGGGGGGAAAGGCAGCTTTCGAAGAATAATGAGGTGACCGCAATTAGCCAGGCATGTTGCAAGTACAAAAAACCATGAGTTCCTAATGTCACTTCATAAAAGCAGAAAGAGGAAGAAGAAAACTAAGCTAGTCACCCTTGGAGGTAGCTAGGGCACCCACTCCTATCACAGCAGGCTTTCAAAGGGAGAGAATTAAGCATTTAATCAGCCTTTACCCTACAAACTTTATTTCAGTGGAATTGAATAGCTCTAGCTGATAAGGGGAAGATTTTTTTTTTACAGAATTCCAGCCAATCGATATAGGAATTAGGAAGTCTACGTTTAACATGAATATCGGATCAGTGTGTTATACACCTGGAACTAATCTGTATGTCAATTGTAGCTCAATTTTTGAAAACGGAAAAAGAGAACCTTACATTTTGATGAAATTAGAAAGTTGACATTTTGCAACTGCTAAAGAAATCACTGATTCCAGCAAAGATGATTCATAGTCAAAGCCATCGATGGAAGGATGACTTGACCCTGGAGGGGTTGGGTTGCCATCACTTGGTCATTCGCATCAATTTTAAAATCACTCTACTTGGGACATGCAGCATTCTGAACCTTCTGGTATAATGCAGTAGGAAGCAAATAGCACCACCTAGGAAGCTTTTTTTTTTTTTTTTGGCTCCAGAAGTTGAACCTGAACCTGACCAAGACTCCAGCCTAACTGCCATTTTTTTTTAAAGGTTTTATTTATTCATCTGACAGAAACAGAGACAGCGAGAGCAGGAACACAAGCAGGAGTGGGAGAGGGAGAAGCAGGCTTCCCCCCGAGGAGGGAGCCCGATGTGGGACTCGATCCCAGGACCCTGGAATCATGACCTGAGCTGAAGGCAGACGCTTAACGACTGAGCCACCCAGGCGCCCAGCCTAACTGCCATTTTATCAAGGCTAGACCAGATGGCTAACGGACGCGGACACCCAAAGGAAGCACATTAACACATCCAAGAATATGCAACACTTTTCGGCACAACCAACCCGGTTTCTTCAATGGGGTCATATTTGGAAAAGCAAGCTGGGGGAGGGAGAACGGTTCCAATGAAGAGATTCAAGAGACATAGCAACTAAATTTAACCGTGGACTTTGTTGCTGAGTCCTATCTGTTATGGGTTGAATTGTGTCTCCCCAAAAGATGTTGGAGTCCTGACCTCCAGGACCTGTGAATGGAGTTTGTTTGGAAGCAGTGTCTTTGCAAATGATCAAGAGAAGATGAGGTCATTACAAAGGGCTCAAGCCCAGTATGACTAGTGTCCTTATAGAAATGGAAGATCTGGACATGTACAGAGGGAAGACGATGTGAGGACACAAGGAGAAGCCCATCTACAAGACACGGAACACCTGAGGCTACCAGAACTGGGGGAGAGGCATGGGACAGATCCCTTCTTATGGCCTCAGAAAATCCAGTACCACCGACACCTTGATCATGGACTTCTGGACTTCAGAGCTGGGCGACAAGTTCCTGTCAGTTAAGACACCCAGTTTGGGATACGTTGTTATAGCAGTCCTAGGAAATTGATACACTGTTCAAAAGAAGAAGAAAAACAGTAAAAAGGCATTTTTAAGTTATTCATTTGAGAGAGAGAGAGAGAGCATGCATTGGGGGCAGGGAGGAAGAGAAAGAAGCAGGCTCCCACTGAGCAGGGAGCCTGATGTGGGGCTTGATCCCAGGACCCCAGGACCTGGAGATCATGACCCTGAGCCAAAGGCAGATGCTCAACCATCTGAGCCACCCAGGTGCCCCTAAAATGACATTTTTGGTAAATTCCATTAATTTTGAATATATTTCATGATAGGACTTATTACAAGCTTGCAAAATCTTGATTGTTGATGAATAATTGTGACTGATACATGATGATTCTTCATACCAGTCCCTTTAACTTGAATGTGTAGCTATTGCTATGTAATAAATAACCACTCATTTAGCAGCTTAAAACAATACCTATTTATCAGCTCACAGTTCCTGTAGTTCAGGCATCCAATGCACAGCTTATGTGGTTCTGCTTCGTAGAGTCTGAGCTGAAATCTAGTTGTGTGCTGGGCCATGGTCTCATCTGAAGGCCTGATTGAGGAAGGAAATGTTTCCAAGTGTGCTGTGGTCATGGGCAGAATTCAGTTCCTTGTGGTTGTAGGACTGAGATACTCAGCTCCTTGCTGGCTGTCAGCTAGAAGCCACCCTCCAGGACTTGCCACAGGAAACTTCCCAGCATGAATGCTCACTCCATCCCAACCAGCAAGTGAGAGAGATGACTCATATGCTAGAGACTGCAATCCTATGTAACCAATCCATGGGGTTGACACCTACCACTTCTGCTGTGTTCTGTTAGTTAGAAGCAAGTCACAGGTCTCACCCACGCTCAAGGGGAGGAGATTGCACAAGGGTGTGAATACCAGGAGATGTGGATTTGGAGGGCCACCCCATGAGTCTGTCCACCACAGTACATTTGAAAATACTCATAATAAAAATACTAGAAGCATCTTAAAAGTAGTATATGTAGGGGCGCCTTGGTGGCTCCATTGTTAAGCGTCTGCCTTCGGCTCAGGTCATGATCCCAGGGTCCTGGGATTGAGCCCTGCATCGGGCTCCCTGCTCAGTGGGAAGTCTGCTTCTCCCTCTCCCACTCCCCCTGCTTGTGTTACCTCTCTTGCTGTGTCTCTCTCTGTCAAATAAATAAAAAAAATTTAAAAAGAAGTACAATTTACCTTTTAAAAAGAAGTAGTATATGTAATCTGATCCCATGTATAATATTGGACATTCGTGTTATTATTTTTTTGAGCGATTTCTATCCCCGACAGGGGCTCGAATTCACAACCCTGAGATAAAGAGTCACATGCTCCACTATCTAAGCCAGCCAGGCACCCTGACATTCGTGTTATTATTTTTTTTTAAGATTAATTAATTTTAAAGAGAGAAAGAGCATGAGAGAGCACAAGTAGGGGGAGGAGCAGAGAGAGGGAGAAAGAGAGAAAGTCCTCAAGCAGACTCCCTTTTGCACGCGGATCCCAACACAGGGCTCGATCCCATGACATATGAGATCATGGCCTGAGCTGAAACCAAGAGTCGGATGCCTAACTGACTGAGCAACCCAGTCGCCCCACATTCATGTCATTATTAAAAATTAAAAGTAGGGCGCCTGGGTGGCTCAGACGGTTAAGTGTCTGCCTTCGGCTCAGGTCATAATCCCAGGGTCCTGGGATCGAGCCCCACATTGGGCTCCCTGCTGAGCGGGGAGCCTGCTTCTCCTTCTCTCTCTGCCTATCGCTCCCCCTGCTTGTACTCTCTCTCTCTCTAATAAAAAAAAAAATTAAAAGTAGCCATACAATTTGACCTGGAAATTTCACTTATAGGAATTTATTCCATAGAGATGTATTCTTATATAAGTCCCAAGCTCTGCATTGATAAATTTGGAAGCGTGTGATTTGTGGAAAAATTTGTGCTGGGTGTTCCAAGAGGTGGCAAGCCTCACAGAATTCTTAGCATTATCACAGGGTGGTAAAGACGAATTGTTCCCTCATATCTGTCCCTTTGCCAGTAATGAGACTTCTTATTGTAAGCTGGACACAGCCTCCTAGAATAAAGACTACATTTCCCAGATTCCCTTGCATCTAGGTGTGGTCATGTGACTAAATTCTGGCCAATGAAGGTAGTGATATTTACACCCCTTTTCCTTTTCCTCTTTCCTTCTTCCTATTGGCTGCAATGGGGGCCTGTAGTGCATCCTCTCGGGCCACAAGGGTGAAGGCAATACTCTAGGGAGGGTGAAGCAAAAAGATGGAAGGATCTTGAGGTGTGGATGGCAATATGTTTGTTACAGGTGCGTTTTACAGATACACTGTGCTTATGTAGTACAGTATGTGTTCCATAGAGACAACACGTGCGGTATAGAACATACAGACATGCACGTGTGTATGTGCACACCTGTGTTTATGTATGCACTGTAGGGATGTGTGTCTGTGCATATATAAATACATACATGCGTATGCATACATAGAGAGGAAGGGGGAGGGAGAGAGGGAGGGGGAAGGTTCGCTTTAAGGAATTGGCTTATGCCACTGTGGAAACGCAAGTCCAAAATCTGCAGGCTGGGGACCCAAGGAAGAGCTGCCATCTCAATTCAGATGTGAAGGCCATCAGCTTGTGGAATTCCTTCTTGCTTGGGGGAGGTCAGTCTTTTTTTTTTTTTTTAAGGATTTATTCATTTGAGAGAGAGAGAATGAGAGATAGAGAGCACGAGAGGGAAGAGGGTCAGAGGGAGAAGCAGACTCCCCGCAGAGCAGGGAGCCCGATGCGGGACTCGATCCTGGGACTCCAGGATCATGACCTGAGCCGAAGGCAGTCGCTTAACCAACTGAGCCACCCAGGCGCCGTATCCCCGTAGCAGCCACCAGAGGGCACCAGCGAGCACCCGAGGCAGATGCTGCACTCCTCTACCCACAGCCTTCCAGGACTCTCGCCTCCCCAGGGGGAAAACCCCAGTACTCCCAGTGGCTGCCAAGGCCCTGCCAGACCCGCCCCATCCCCTCCCTGTCCTTCCCTCCTCCCTCTCTCCCTCTCCCTCACTCTGCTCCAGGCACAGGGCCTCCTCACTGTTTCTTCAACACTCCAGGCATGGTCCTGCCGCAGGACCTTTGCACATGCTGTCCCCCTGCCCCCCGGAATGCCCTTCCCTCAGACACCCACACTGCTCTGCCCCTGATTTTCAGGTCTCTGCTCTGCTAAGTCCTTATACATATGAAATCTGTACCACCATCTGACCCCAGTGCTCCCAGCCCCTAATCCTATTTCAGCTTCCTCCACAGCACTTCTCACCATCTGACATACCATATACTGCATTCATGCCTCTCCCTCCCATGTCCCACCAGAATATAAGCCCCACCAGGACAGGGATGATGGTTCTGTGTCCCCAGCACCTCAGTCAATGTCTGGTAGACAGGAGGTGCTTACTAGATACATGCAGGATAGATGAATATCATCCAGACTCTAAATTAGAGTTATTTATTTATTTATTTATTTATTTACTTATTTATTTATTTATTTATTATTTATTTATTTATTTACGTTTAGCAATCTCTACCTGAAACGTGGAGCTCGAACTCATGACCTTGAGATCAAGACTCACATGCTCTGCTGACTGAGCCAGCCCCTAGAGCACATTATTTAAAAAAAAAAAAAAAATGAGCGCCGGGGCGCCTGGGTGGCTCACTCGTTAAGCGTCTGCCTTCGGCTCGGTTCATGGGGATCGAGCCCCACATTGGGCTCCCCGCTCTGCGGGAGGCCTGCTTCTCCCTCCCCCACTCCTCCTGCTTATGTTCCCTCTCTCGCTGTGTCTCTCTCTGTCAAATAAATAAAAAAATCTTAAAAAAAAATGATCGCATAATAGGTTTTTGCTCCATCTCAGCACTGTGAACATTCAGGACCTGATCATCCTTTAAAGTGGGGCTCTGCTGGGCACTGTGGGGTGTCCTAAGCACTGGGGGTGTTGAGCAACATTCCTGGTCCCCACCCACTTGATGCCAGGAACATCCCCATTTGTGACAACTAAAGATGTCTCCAGACACGGCCCAGTGCCCTGTGGGTGACAGAATTGCTTCTGGGTGCTATCTACTGATGCAGGGCAAGGATTATCCACCCCTGTTTACAAATGAGACTCACAGCAAGCACGCTGTATATAGGGTTCTTCTTCACTGGGGTCTCTACTCATATGCTCCCCTATACTCTGGGGGAACCACACATCCCAGGGTCCTGGGACAAGCCTGGCTTACAGTCATCCTGGTACCATGAAATTAACATTCGTTTTGCTTTCAAAATCATCCTGGTTTGCACTTTGGTGGATGGATGCATCCACTGGAGCTGGAATCAGGCACAGTGGATGACTCAGCAATTCCACTCTGAGGTATGTACCCAACAGAAATGCTGTTGGGACATGTGCTAGAATGTTCCATAGCGGCGTTAGTCTTGACTGCCCCAAACTGGAAACAGCCCAAATACCCACCAATAGGGAAAGGGACAAATACATTGTGCCAGGGTCTCAAAAGGAAAAACAGCGTTGAGAGTGGGCCATGCTGCATGATTGAACATATGCAAAATTCACAAACAGCACCCCATTAATCTAATATCTTTAGAAGATGTGATGGTGGTTTATTTGGGGTGGTAGTGACTGGAAGAGACATAGCGGCATTTCTAGTGTATCTGAGGGCTGGTCACAGTCCGTATTTTAAAGATTTATCTATTTATCTTATCTATTTATTTATTTATTTTGAGAGAGAGAGCAAGCATGCTTGGTGGAGGGGAGGGGATGAGAATCTCAGCTAGACCCCCCGCTGAGCCTGCGGAGCTCTATCCCAGGACCCTGAGATCATGACCTGAACCGAAATCAAGGGTCAGATGCTTAACGCACTGAGCCCCACAGTCTGTATTTTAATCTCCATGTTGGTTACCGTGGTGTGCTTAGTTTCTGAAAGCCATCAGATTTTTTACATTTGATTTATGCCCTTTCTGTATATTGGTTAAACTTCAGTCACAACTTTGCCAACATAAAGTGTTCCTGTTTGGATGATAAATCATAGGGACACCCTTCTCCTAGAGCAGGGGATGGCAAACTGCCACCCCAGGCCCAGATCCACCCTACTGTCTGTTTTTGTATGCCCCAGGAGCTAAAAGTGGTTTTTACATTTTTCAAAAAAGATTGTTTATTTTGAGAGAGAGAGAGAGTGAGAGCACGTGCACACACAAGAGACAGTGCATGGGACCAAAGGGTGGGGGAGGGAGGAGGGGAGGAGGGGCAGAGGGAGAGGGAGAAAGCAAACTGTGCTGAGCGTGGAGCCCCACGCCAACACAGTTTCACAACCCTGAGATCATGACCTGAAACCAGGGTCGGATGCTCAACCGACTGAGCTACCCAGACTACCCACGGGTAACAAATTTTAATAGTCACCTCCTCCTCCAGGCAGCCCTCCCTGATCCTCCCAGGCTAGATCATAGCCCTCTTCTGTTCTGCTTTCTCCTTTGCTTAGTCTCTCTCTCCTTCCAAGCCCAATTTGAAAGGTTCAATTTGTGCAAATATTTGATCAACTATTTCCTCCAGCTGGTCAGCTCCCCGAGGGCAGGGAATCTCCCAGGAGATAACCAAGAAACCTAGGAGCTCCTGGTCTGAGGGATGTGAAGAATTCCAGGCAAAAAGGTGGAGCCAGGCTGCACAGCTGATGGGTGTGTTGGCGGGTGGGGAGGGGTGTGGCCTGGAAATTCCCCAGGCTGGAGGTCGTAGGGGCAGTTTAAAAACAAAGAAATGGAAAACGGTTTGCCAAGAGCTCTATTCAAGTCCCTAAGGGCGCGTTGGGTGTCCTCACGGAAGTGGAGCCCAGAAGAGATGGTCACCTTTACTTGTCCTCCCAGACTCTCAATGTAAGCCTCTGTAACCTGGGGTGTCACGGCTGCTACTGCTGCGGCGAAACCCCTCTGAAGGGGAGAAGCGGGTCTGTGTTTTCCTTAAAGCCTCTGCAGAGTTCAGTGACCCTGGACACCAGCTTTTCCCTGGAGTTGCTGTTCTCACCACTTAGCTTTGCCAGACTTCCCTAAACCTGTTTGCTTGACCCTCCGTGGGGTGCAATATGTCTCTTCCCTAAGGCTGCTTCGGGAGGATGCAACGCAACACTGGTTTTCTCGGGATTTGAAGGCAACATGGGCCATCTTGCAGAACTACACACTGAAGAGCTGTTCGCAAGCCGTGCTGGACCCTGGGGCACATGCAAAAATCCGGAATACTGGTCCTGTCTTGGTTTATAAATTTGATGTCTTGGGGCTGCTGGGTGTCTCAGCCGGTTAAACATCTGCCTTTGGCTCAGGTCATGATTCCAGCCCTGCTCTTGGAGTCCCTGCTGAGTGGAGAGTCTGCTTCTCCCTCTCCCTCTGACCCTACCCCCTGCTCATGCTTTCTTGCACTCACTCACTCTCTCTAATAAATAAATAAAATCTTTAAAAAAATGAAAAATAAAAATTTGATGTCTTGTTCATCATGGACGTTTTTGCATTCACTTGGAATTTTTTATTTTATTTTTTATTTTTTTTAAAGATTTTATTTATTTATTTGAGAGAGCGAGAATGAGAGAGAGAGAGCACATGAGAGGGGGGAGGGTCAGAGGGAGAAGCAGGCTCCTCGCCGAGCAGGGAGCCCGACGTGGGACTCGATCTGGGGACTCCAGGATCATGACCTGAGCCGAAGGCAGTCGCTTAACCAACTGAGCCACCCAGGCGCCCTGGAATTTTTTAAGGCAGTGTTAAAAAAAGGTAGTGTCAAAACATCAACCCGGTGATTGAGGTTTTTTTGTTTTGTTTTGTTTTAGGATGGTTTGCTATGGCTTAATAACAAAACACCACACACTGTGGGGGGCTTAATATTTGTCTTCCAGTTCTGGAGGCCGGAAGTCCTGAGGTCGAGGTATCGGCAGGGCCAGTTCTCCTGAGGCCTCTCTTGTTGGCTTTCAAATGGCCGTGTTCTTGCTGTGTCCTCAACATGGCCTTCACTTTGTGTCCTAATCCGACCAATAGGACTGCTGTCACATCGGATGAGGGCCTGTTGTAGTGACCTCATTACAACATGACCCCATAAAAACCTTATCTCCAAATACAATCAAATTCTGAAGTACTGGGGGTTAGGACTTAAGTATATTATTTTGGGGGGGGACATAATTCAGCTCATAATAGGAGTAAATCCTTTTTTTTTTTAAACAGAAGTAAACTCTTAAGAAGGGAATACTGTACACTAGGTATTCTTCAAGCATCACAAGAGCCAGCCCCATGATCAAATAGGTTCTGTAATTATGCAATATTTTACATGCAAAATCTGGAGCTCAGAGAGGTTAAGTAACATGCCCAAGGTCACACAGCCAGTAAGGGCAGGACCAGAATTTATTTATTTTTTCAAAAGATTTTATTTATTTGTCAGAGAGAGAGAGAGAGAGAGAGAGCACAAGCACGGGGAGCGGCAGGCAGAGGGAGAAGCAAACTGGCAAGCAAGGAGCCCGATGCAGGACTGGATCCCAGGACCCTGGGATCGTGATCTGAGTCTAAGGCCGACACTTAACCGACTAGCCACCCGGCCGCCCCCAGAACCAGAATTTAAACTCACCATGTCTAGCTTCAGTTAACCAGATCTGAAGCATGTCCAGGTAATGGCCGTGGGGCAGATTTGCTCCCTGATTAAACCATGTTGTCTTTTTTTTTTTATTGTGGTAAAATATACATAACATTTATAGTTTCTTAAAAAGATTTTATTTACTTATTTGGCAGAGAGAGACACAGCGAGAGAGGGAACACAAGCAGGGGGAGTGGGAGAGGGAGAAGCAGGCTTCCTGCAGAGCAGGGAGCCCGATGCGGGGCTCGATCCCAGGACTCTGGGATCACGACCTGAGCTGAAGGCAGACGCTCAACGACTGAGTCACCCAGGCGCCCCATAACATTTATAATTTTAACCATTTTTAAGTATACAGTTTGGTTCACTAGGTATTCACACTTTTTTTTTTTAAAGATTGTAGTTATTTATTTGAGGAAGAGAGCGTGAGCACAAGCAGGGGGAGGGGCAGAGGGAGAGAGAGAATCTCAAGCAGATTCTGTACTGAGTTTGGAGCCGGGCGCTGGGGCTCGATCTCACAACCCTGAGATCATGACCTGAGCTGAAATCAAGAGTCAGACACTTAACCGTCTGAGCCACCCAGGCGCCCCAAGTATTCACACTCTCGTGCAACCACCCCCACCCTCCGTCTCCAGAACGTTCCATCTCCCCACACGGCGACGCTGTCCCCACGAAGCACGGACTCCCCACCCCCTGCCCCAGCCTGGGCTCCCACCCTCTCCTCTCTGTGTGGACGGGACTCCTCTGGGGACCTCCTGGGAGTGGGGTCCTGCGGGATGTGTCCTTCTGTGTCTGGCTCCTCTCACTGAGCCCGGTGTCCTCAGAGTCCATTCACGTCGTGGCAGGTGCAGGACTGTTCGTCCTTCCTAAGGCTGAAGAATCTTCCATTATGTGTATGCACTACTAAACCATGCCTTTCTGAGTCACTTGGTTCTGAATCAGCTGTGACACTTTGATCAAATCACTTAGCTTCTCTGAGCCTCCGTTTTCTCCCCCACAAAGGAGCTTAGCCAAAGCCCAAGGTGTGAAGAGGATTAAGTGAATTAATTGATTGAAAGCGTGGTGGCCGACATCCTATAAGTGCCCAATGAGCATCAAAAGGCAGATCCGAGGGGCATGCAATGGCGGCTGCTGGTCAGCAGGGGCCGCTGCCGTCGCCGCCTGGACAGCCCAGCCTCTGGGCTGGCGCATGCGCAGCTGAGCCTCCCTGCAGAGGTGACTTTTTTCTCGTGTTTCTTCCCCACCCTTTACCTCGGCCTGTATTTATTACTGCAGACCCTGAGCCAGGCTGTGGCTGCTTTCGCTCTCTGCTGAAGCCCAATTCCTTCCACAGGCTTCTGCTAAACGTGGGTCTGGGGATAGCGCTGGGGACGGGTACCCAGCCAATACCTGGTTCCATCTCTGCAGCTGAGGACCAGAACACCTCTCCATAAAGGGTAACAGTGGATGGAAGGACTTAAATCTCACTATTCTCCTTATTCAATTTACACTAAATTGAATTTTCGTAATAAGCGTTCTATTCATTTGAAAGGAAATTGATCCAACTTTTAATGAAAACCTTTGCTTTTCATCAAGAAAATGCCCCAATTTGCAAGGAAGTGCTGGGAAGTGCCTGATATGGAGCTCAGTACACAGTGGGAGCTCAATACACTTAAAGATTAAAATTTATTAAGAATGGGAAACTGGATACCCATATGCTGAAAATGTGTCTTTCAGGGGCCCCTGGGTGGCTCAGTTGGTCAAGCGTCTGCCTTTTCAGCTCAGGTCATGATCTCAGGGTCCTGGGATTGAGCCCTGCAGCAAGTGGAGAGACTGCTTCTCCCTCTTCCTCTGCTGCTCCCCCTGCTTGTGCTCTCTCTTCCCCCACCTCTTTCTGTCAAATAAATAAATAAAATCTTAAAAAAGAAACAACCCAAAAAACCCATGTCCTTCAAATGGCTCATAGATTTGCCTTGTAAAAATTAACATCAAACGTGTCATGAACACAGATATAGGTGTTTAAAGCCCCCAAACTGGGCGCCTGGGTGGCTCAGTTGGTTAAGCGACTGCCTTTGGCTCAGGTCATGATCCTGGAGTCCCGGGATCGAGTCCCACATCGGACTCCCTGCTCAGTGGGGAGTCTGCTTCTCCCTCTGACCCTGCTCTCTCTCTCTCTCTCTCAAGTAAATAAATAAAATCTTTAAAAAAAAAATAAAGCCCCCAAATTAACCCCCAGTGTAAATGCTATCAGGGCTGGACAGTGCTTTACAAAGCAAAATGTGCAAAGCATTTGTGGGAACGAGGAGTGCACAGGCTTAGAGTTCAGATTCCAACTTGCATTGCTTTTTGCAGATGCACATCTCCCCTTCTCCCAGCAGGAGAGGTGGGGCAGGGAGAGCAATGCAGTCCCTCTCCTTCTGACAGCCTGAGTGTAGGGGAAGATTTACCTTAGGGTTTTTTTCTTTTGTGCTAATAAAAATATCATTCATGGATGATACAAGAAAGACGTCCTAAGAGTCTACTATGTATGAAGCATTGAGCTTCGCTCTTTATAAAGAATAAAAATGCTGAATGGAATGCCAGTTTGTTCCCTCAAGCCAAAGATCTGAGATACAATAGTTGGTTAGGGTCAGATTAGGACACGAATGCAAAATAGACTTGTGAACCTCCGGCTAGAGAGGAAATGAAATAGAAAATGAGATTGCACCTGGAAAGCGCTGAGCCCCGTGCCTGAGACATGGCAAACCATGTCCCTTAAATAAGTGTTGTGTTAATAGCAGTGATAGCTAATTAAAATAGCTGACGTGTATTGAGTGCTGTGTCAGGCGCAGAGCTAATCTCTTTGAATGTTTTCAGTTAATCTTACTCTCACCCAGTGAGGTAGTACTGATTACTCCATTTTACAGGTGAAGAAACTGATGCACAGAAAAATCCAAGTACCTAGTGTAAGAACAGGTAGAGTGGGGGAGATAGTAAGGTGTTTTGTTTGTTGTTATAGCAACTACACTTACAGCAAGCAATTCCTGGTACAGTAGATGATCAATCTATCTTTCTGGGATTAATGAGTGATTAATACCTGCTTTCAAAAAAGGTTTTTATCTTGCAATAATTATAAGGCAGATAGTTGCAAAAATGGTACAGAGAGGTCTCGAGGATCCTCACTCCACCTTCCCCCAGTGGTTTCATCTTACATAATAGCAAAACCAGAAAGTTGGCTGTGGTACAATCCACAGACCCTTTTCCCATTGTAAAGTACTTTTCACAGAAGTGTTTGGCATTGTGCAAGAGGATATAGCCGCCACGATTAATATTCTCACCTAAAACGGCGCTTTCCGCCCCAGACACCAGAGTATTACATTCCGGAGGCGTGCACCCAGCTCTGGGGTCGACCACCCACCGCCCCCGGGAAATCCCGCAGTCCCACCATCGCCTGAAGGGTTAACAGGAGGATTCCCTCCCTTGCGCCTGCGCGGGGCGTTACTTCTCGCCCCGCCCCCGCAGCGCGGTCAGATGACCCTCCCAACCGGCTTCTGCCTATAAAAGCTCGGGTGCTGACGTCAACGTTCTCTTCCGCCGTCGTCGCCGCCATCCTCGGCGCGACTCGCCTCGCTCGGATCTGCCTGGGAGAATCCGCCGCCATCCGCCACCATGGTGAGCAGCGCCGACCGGCTGGTGGCCTGGGTGGGCGGCGGGGACCCTGCGGGACCGGCGCTCCCGAGTCTGGAGCGCTGGAGCTGCCCGGACCTGGAGGAGACATGGCGGCACCGGCGGGCTCGGGGGTGAGGAAGCGGCCGCCGCCATGTCTGCGCGTCGCGCCGTCCGCCGAGCCTCTGCCCCGCTTCCGGGGGCGCCGGCGCCTCGCGGGACCCCGGGCCGGAGCTGGGGCAGAGGCGGGGCGGGGGGGGGGCGGTTATGATGATGTGGCAGACGCTGTAATGGCGGGCGCCGTGTGGGGAGCGGGGCGAGGGCGAGCCGCCTTATATAACCCGCGGGGCGCGAGCCGGGCTTGGTTTTCCGTCGGCTGCGGTGGGTGGCAGGGGGTGGGCTCGCCGGGGAAAGGCTTCCCCCCTCCCGCCTGCTGCCTTCCCTGCGCGTCTGGCCTGCGGACAGCTGACCACGGAGCCCGCAGATGGAGGCTGGCGCCCGTGGGGGCAGCGCGTGCTCCCTGCCCCCGCCGCTGGCCCCGGCTGACCCCCGGGTAGAGGGGTGACCTTGGATTGCACAGACGGCCCTCCCTCGGGGGAAGTCGGGGAGAATCCAGTGGCGGGGATGGGTTTTTTGGGGGGAGCCGCCTCCCCCCTCCCCCCACAGTCGTGACTGGGCTGGCAGGGCCTCCGACGTGCGCGTTCCGTCGGAAATCTGGTGTCACTCCCGACACTTGGTCCCCAGCCCTCATCTGGGTCGCCGCGTCTCGGTGACAGGTAGAAGCGGGCTTCCCGGAGATGGGACAAGTGGCATTTTTAAGGGGGTGTCTGCCACCGGGTGGAGCGCAGAGGGGGGTTGGGGCTGTCACAGCGCGGGCCCGCTCCTGGCTGGGGCCTTGGCAATCTATCGATCCAAGTCCCAAGGCCGTCCGGGCTGCCCTGAGCCTCCCCTCCCGCTGTCCAGGTGAACTTCACAGTAGACCAGATCCGGGCCATCATGGACAAGAAGGCCAACATCCGAAACATGTCCGTCATCGCCCACGTGGACCACGGCAAGTCCACGCTGACGGACTCGCTGGTGTGCAAGGCCGGCATCATCGCCTCTGCCCGCGCTGGGGAGACCCGCTTCACTGACACCCGGAAGGACGAGCAGGAGCGTTGCATCACCATCAAGTCAACGTGAGCAAGCGCTGGCGTCCTGGGGAGAGCGGGAGTGGAGGTGTCACCCAGGTCTGGGACGTGTGGGGAAGCCAGACAGCAGGCAGTACCACGTTCCTGGGGCTGCTGGGGAGATGATTTGAGCACCTTGGGGGGCTGAGTTTTTGAACTGGGAGGAGGAATGAGGTCCAGTCGGGGGGGGGGAGGTGCAGCCAGCCGGTGAGGAACAGTGATGCTTGGTATTGGGGCCTGGGGAGCCTTGGAGAGGAAGGGGGTTAACCCAGTGGCTTCCCCGTTTCGGGGATACAGGGTTGTTGGCACCGTGGAGAGGTCTGGGGGTATTGCCGCTGGCATCAGGGTGCTGTCAAATACCCTGACCTGTATGTGGCCCTCCCAGTGACAATTTTCTTGGTTGTAGGTGTTGACAGGGTGAGCACCTGAAGCAGTGATTGTAGCTGCCGCTTATTTTTAGTTGGTAGTTTTGTGAGGTTTTTCTGGGTCGTTTGTTTTGAGATTTCAGTTGGGGGTAGTCTGAGGTTTTTAGGTTTTATTTTGTCACCTGGTAAATATTTAGAATCAGGTGTGTTGAGCCTGGGAGTAGCCAGAACGAGGGGGCTGGACAGATGGGCTCCGAGTTTTTTTTTTTCTTTTTTTAAGATGTTTATTTGACAGAAACACAGTGAGAGGGAATACAAGCAGGGGGAGTGGGAGAGGGAGAAGCAGGCTTCCCCCTGAGCAGGGAGCCCAATGGAGGGCTCGATCCCAGGACCTGGGATCATGACCTGAGCTGAAGGCAGACACTTAACGACTGAGCCACCCAGGCGTCCCACGAGGAGCTGCTTTTTGCAGCTGGTACTACTAGGGAGGTGGGCCTCCCTGGGTGAGGGCAAAGCTTCTTGGGTGGGTTGGCTTTTGTGTGGGAAGTCTGAATCCTGTTTGAAGGGGGAATAATTAGCAAGGAAAGGAAATAACCTCACTGAGAGGGTTTAAAAGGCAGGAATCTAGGTTTACTGCAGGTGTTACGGGTAAGGCAATGGAGATGTGGCTTCCATCCACCCAACTTGCTCCAATCTTCTCAGGGCTATCTCTCTCTTCTATGAGCTCTCGGAGAACGATTTGAACTTTATCAAGCAGAGCAAGGATGGCTCTGGCTTTCTAATCAACCTCATTGATTCCCCCGGGCACGTGGACTTCTCCTCGGAGGTGACTGCCGCCCTCCGTGTCACCGACGGTGCCTTGGTGGTGGTGGACTGTGTGTCTGGTAAGCAGTAGGTACCCGTACATGTGGTTAGGATCCTGGGGCTGTCTCTCCCTGCCCCCCCCCCCCCCCGCCCACCGCCCCGCACTGATGGAGATGCCTATCCCCAGGTGTGTGCGTGCAGACAGAGACAGTGCTGCGGCAGGCCATTGCTGAGCGGATCAAGCCTGTGCTGATGATGAACAAGATGGACCGGGCTCTGCTGGAGCTGCAGCTGGAGCCTGAGGAGCTCTACCAGACTTTCCAGCGCATCGTGGAGAATGTCAATGTCATCATTTCCACTTATGGGGAGGGCGAGAGTGGACCCATGGGCAACATCATGGTAGGTCATTTGCCTGCTGAAGTTGAGGGTCTTGGCCAGCTTGCTATTTTGCTCCTGTGTTCCTAGAACTTTATTCCGTGTCTCCCTATGGGGAGACTCAATTCTTGCTCATACTGGAAGAGATGTGACCTTTCTTGGTGTTAGGGTGCTGGCCCTGGGGACTATTGTGAGTCTAGGGTCTCTTGGGGACTCTTGGTAATTCTGAAAGCGGGTTTGCCAGGAATGTTGAGGTGACAAGGGTGCTGGGCCGTTGTATTTATTTATTTTTTAAAGGTTTTGTTTATTTGACAGATACTCGGCAAGAGAGGGAACACGGGGAGTGGGAGAGGGAGAAGCAGGCTTCCTGATGGCGGGGCTCAATCCCAGGACCCTGGGATCATTACCTGAGCCAAAGGCAGACGCTTAATCATCTGAGCCACCCAGGCGTCCCGAGCTGGGCCATTTTTAAAGCTGGTTTCACTTAGCGGTTTTGGGGGAGCTGCAGGCTAGTGGATGGTTCTGCCCGCTGACAGTGCTTTAGGGGTTAGCGTGTGCGCACCCTGCTGCCAGAGGGAATGGAGCAGAGTTGGGCCTTAAAAATGATGACTAAAATTTCTTCACTTTGACCTGAGGGCTACTGAAGAAATCTGACGTCTGAGGCCCACAGTACCCAGGGACTTCGTGCTTTTTATTCAACTGTTTGCACTCATAGCATTTTCTCCCCTTGCAGATCGACCCTGTACTTGGGACTGTCGGCTTTGGGTCTGGACTCCACGGTTGGGCCTTTACCTTGAAGCAGTTTGCAGAGATGTATGTGGCCAAATTTGCTGCCAAGGGCGAGGGCCAGCTGGGGCCTGCTGAGCGGGCCAAGAAAGTGGAGGACATGATGAAGAAGCTGTGGGGTGACCGGTGAGCACTATAAGGGAGGTGCAGGCGTGCTCTGCAGTACTCCCTGGGCGGGGATCCACTGGCAAGTGGTGGGGACGGGGCTGGGGACCACCAAACGTCCATAGGCTCTTCCTGCTCAGCATGGTTTCCTCGGCCCATATGGGTCTCCCCTCATTCTCCTACTACCGTAGTTGAGTGGGTGAATACTTCTGTGCCAGGTACTTTGATCCAGCCAACGGCAAATTCAGCAAGTCAGCCACCAGCCCTGATGGCAAGAAGCTACCACGGACGTTCTGCCAGCTCATCTTGGACCCTATTTTCAAGGTGAGCTGACGAGTACATCGTGGATGTGCATCTGCTGGGCTCTGTCTTTGGGCCTGGTGGCTCCCGGAGGACCTGTCAACCTGATCTCCTGTGGTTAGGCAGAGCTGGGTTGAAAGGTGGGTGCTGGGGGAGGGGGAGGTAAGAGCGGTGGAGGTTCAGCCTCCAGGGCTCCACTCTGACAAGCTAGCTGCTGAGATTCCTGGGTGCAGGGGAGTGTGCCTCCCTGGCTGGGGGTTTGGTGGTGGGGAGAGGAGGCTAAAGATGGCTTTGCTAGCAAGTTTTAAGTGTGAATTAGAACGTTTGTGGTCTAGGTGTCAGAACAGATTTGTGTTTTGTGACAACCTGTTCCGTTTTTCCCAAGACTTGGTCTTTCGAGGCCCTTGGCGCTGTGCTGTTAAGGGAATTTTGTAGCACTGCCCTTGCTTTGCCCATGGTTTAGGATTGTTGGGGAGGAAGCAGTCACAGGCTTCCCATTACCTTCCCAAACCTACCGTGCTATTTTTGTGACTCGTTAGGTGTTTGACGCCATCATGAATTTTAAGAAAGAGGAGACGGCAAAGCTTATAGAGAAACTGGATATCAAGCTGGACAGCGAAGACAAAGACAAAGAAGGCAAACCACTTCTAAAGGTGAGGGTGGGTGGGCCCTGTGGTGGTGTACTGCTGGCCCTGCCCTCTGGTGCGACAGTGGCTCTTTGTCGGAAGCTTCGCCAGTCACAGCCCCATCCGCCAGCGGGCGTTCAGGAGACCTGGGGTGTTGGTCCCCCTGGGAGGAGCAGCTCAGAATCTTAAGCGCATCTTACTATCACTTTGAGCAGGGGGGGTTTGAGGGCCGTCGGTCTTGCCTGAGCTTTCCGTCTCCTTCTGTAGGCTGTGATGCGCCGCTGGCTACCAGCCGGGGACGCTTTGTTGCAGATGATCACCATCCATCTGCCTTCTCCTGTGACGGCCCAAAAATACCGCTGTGAGCTCTTGTATGAGGGGCCCCCAGACGACGAGGCAGCGATGGGTATGTGAGGTTCATTTGTGCCCTGGCTCTAGAGTGCTGGGCAGACCCCCAAGAGCGGTCTGCGGCAGTGGTTGGAAGGCGCTTATTGCTAAGTTCTGGGTCACGGTTCTGTAAGGGTGAGCTGCGAGGAAATCACATGTTCTCTTTTGGGGATTTTTCTTTTTTCAGGCATTAAAAGCTGTGATCCCAAAGGTCCCCTCATGATGTACATTTCCAAAATGGTGCCAACCTCCGACAAAGGTCGGTTCTACGCTTTCGGTCGTGTGTTCTCTGGGCTGGTGTCCACTGGCTTGAAGGTCAGGATCATGGGCCCCAACTACACCCCTGGGAAGAAGGAGGACCTCTACCTGAAACCCATCCAGAGGTAAGGTGCTCAGCAGCTCCTGGGTATGTGCTGGGCTGGTCCGTATACCACCCCACTCCCCACCTCTCCCCCACAGGGAGTGTGGCCCAAAGAGGGTGAAGGGAACTGTTAAGGTGAAGGAGGGACTTGTTTGGATGAGACATGGCCTGAAAGCAGTGGTCCGAGCCCTAGTTTGGACTTGGACACGCATGTCCCTAAGCTCGAGGTGCTGGCAGTGATAGTTCTGTCAGGTCCCTAGAGAGCCAGCGGGGACTCCAGAGGGGTTGTGGTAGTGGTAGTGTCTACTCCAGGTGGGGGAAAGACTGACCCTACTCACACACATACCCAGCCTGGCTCCTGGGGGCCCTCAGGTTCCTGTGACACTCCCAATAAGCCCTGAGTTGGGTGTGGAACCCCACAGGGGAAGCAGGAATGAGCAGGTAAATTTCGACTTTGGTGTGCAAGAGCTGGGACTCCTTGTCACAGGAACCTGGGTTGCAAGGTAAAGTCAGGGCCTGAAGCTCTAGGGGTGGGTTCACGCTACCGTTTCAGGCAGGCAGGACAGCCCCAGGTTCCAGAAGGAAGGAGTCTTTTTTTGGCCATTTGGGGATTTGGTGTGTTAATGCTTGTTCCATCTCCCCCAGGACAATCCTGATGATGGGCCGTTACGTGGAGCCCATTGAAGATGTGCCTTGTGGGAACATTGTGGGTCTGGTGGGCGTGGACCAGTTCCTGGTGAAGACTGGCACCATCACTACCTTTGAGCATGCCCACAACATGCGGGTGATGAAATTCAGCGTGAGCCCTGTCGTCCGGGTCGCTGTGGAGGCCAAGAATCCAGCTGACCTTCCCAAACTAGTGGAGGGTCTGAAACGGCTGGCCAAGTCGGACCCTATGGTGCAGGTGGGTGGTGCCCTGACAGGAGGGAACACTCTGCAGGAGTGGTTAGTTTGTGGTCTATGGGGGGCTTCTAGAGTTGGGGATATTCGGATATTGGGAAGTCCGATGTGTGCTGAGCACACCCTTTTCCTGGCAGAATAGCTGTGCGACAAGGGGAAGTTCTTGCCCAGAAATCATTCGGTTCTTTTTCATAACGTTAGGTTTTTACGGCCTGTTTGTACTGCAGATTGCTTTGGGAGGTAATGCTGAGAACCAGCAAAAAAAAAAAAAAACACGTGAGAGCTGTTAGCTGCCTTTTGTGAGCCCTGAGTTACCCCACATCCCCCTTTTTGTGGAGTCTTACCTTCTCCAATTGTAGGGAAGCCTGGGGGGAGCCTGCTTTCCACCCATTCCCTAGAATTTCTGGGGATCCCTGAATGTCTTGGGGTCAGTGCGCAGGGTCTAAGTCTTGGCCCCTTGCAGTGCATCATTGAGGAGTCCGGGGAGCACATCATCGCAGGGGCTGGGGAGCTGCACCTGGAGATCTGTCTGAAAGACCTGGAGGAGGACCATGCGTGCATTCCCATCAAGGTGAGGCCTGGCTCCGGGCTCAGGTGGCTGGAGGCCTGAGGAGAGACTGCATAGTCAAGGGTTTGCTGTTTTTCTTTATGCATTTGTTGGATAAAATCTGTTACTAGGAAACAGATAAAATGTGCTATCAGGAAACACTTTCCAAATGTGTTCAAAACTTTCGAGGTTGCAGTGTGAAAGGTCTGCTGCTTTGCAGATGCTAAGAAATTTTAACAAGTTTCTGAAGATTGCAGATCATTTAGGTTTCTATAGCTAGCCTAAGGTCTGGCTGTTGGGTGCCCTAGTTTTCATCTGCGTTTGCAAGGAGCTGGGCTTGGCGTTTGTGTATGATGCTACGCCATGAGTCTGATCAGGAAGACCCTGTAGATGTTTTCTTGGAAAGTCACTGCCTGGCCTGACCTTCACGTTTCCTTTGCAGAAATCTGACCCCGTAGTCTCCTATCGTGAGACTGTCAGTGAGGAGTCAAATGTGCTTTGCCTGTCCAAGTCCCCCAACAAGCACAACCGGCTGTACATGAAGGCTCGGCCCTTCCCTGACGGCCTGGCCGAGGACATTGACAAGGGCGAGGTGTCCGCCCGCCAGGAGCTGAAGCAGCGGGCCCGCTATCTGGCCGAGAAGTATGAGTGGGATGTGGCTGAGGCTCGCAAGATCTGGTGCTTTGGGCCCGACGGCACTGGCCCCAATGTCCTCACTGACATCACCAAGGGTGTGCAGTACCTCAACGAGATCAAGGATAGCGTGGTAGCTGGCTTCCAGTGGGCCACCAAAGAGGTGAGGGGACCACTCGGTGTCCAGCTGATGATGGATCAGCTAGCTGTCTGTTTTCAAACAGGCCAGGGAGGCTCACAACCTATTGGGGGATCTTGGGGTCACTTGTACTTGGTTCCCTGTGGGCGCAGTGGGGTTCTGGTCTTGCCTTCTGGGAAGGGAGTCCTAGGGAGGCTGAGCTGGGCAGGATGCAGCAGGTCAGTCTAGGTGGAGACCCGGAGGTGTTGGTGTAGAGCTATGTGATCTGTCCTGGAAGGAGGGGCTGGAGTAGTCGCAGGACATTGATGGTGGTCTCTGGCTCCTTCTGCAGGGGGCTCTGTGCGAAGAGAATATGCGTGGTGTGCGCTTTGATGTCCACGACGTGACCCTGCATGCGGATGCTATCCACCGTGGGGGGGGCCAGATCATCCCCACTGCCCGGCGCTGCCTCTATGCTAGTGTGCTGACTGCCCAGCCTCGGCTTATGGAGCCCATCTACCTTGTGGAGATTCAGGTATGGAGGCCTGGTCCTCTTCTTTTATACTGGTGCTGTTTTGTCCAATAGCTGCTTATAATAGCTATTCTTGCCTGACAGTGTCCAGAACAAGTGGTTGGTGGCATCTACGGTGTCCTGAACAGGAAGCGGGGTCATGTGTTTGAGGAGTCCCAGGTGGCCGGCACCCCCATGTTTGTCGTGAAGGCCTATCTGCCTGTGAATGAGTCCTTTGGTAAGTGCCAGCTCGGTGCATCCCTCAGACACTCACTGCCTGTGGCTGGTTGGTTCCAGGGCAGAGCCAATCATCTTAACAGGCAAACCTGGTCCAGGATACATCTGGGCTTTGTCTCTAGCAAGGCCTAGACTGGGGTGATGAGAGCCATGGATGGGATCTGCAAAGTGCTGGCCTGGGCCCTGCCCGTTTGGACGGCGGGAGCAGCAGGGTTGTGGAGGACGAATTGGTCTGCTCAATACGCAGATCCCCGAAATGGTGAATTTGTAGGGGAAGAAAACCCTTGGATGTGTAACTTGGTGATATGTTAAGGTCAAGACCAGCAGAGCAGTGGTTTTGTAGCTTAGGTTCATGCTATGGGTGAGCAGAGAGCGGCCCAGGAATGGCCAGCACGGTTCCCTTAACAAATTTTGGGTTTTGAGCAAGACTTGGGTGAGATACAGGGTTAGGTTTAACATGTGATCTAATTTGAGTTGACCCGGGTTCTGTGACGTGTGTGCATTGTCCTCACCCTCCTCTGAGGCTTGGCCGTGGAAGTAGTGGGAACCACATCTCCTGAGCCTGCTAGTGAGCCCTGTCCCTCTCCACAGGCTTCACCGCTGACCTGAGGTCCAACACTGGCGGCCAGGCCTTTCCCCAGTGCGTTTTTGACCACTGGCAGATCCTGCCCGGGGATCCCTTCGACAACACCAGCCGCCCCAGCCAGGTGGTGGCCGAAACACGCAAGCGCAAAGGCCTGAAGGAAGGCATCCCGGCCCTGGACAACTTCCTGGACAAGTTATAGGCAGCCCTCCCCTGCAGCCCACCTCCCCGGTGGGACTCAGCACAGCCCCTGTACCCGGCTGACGATCGACCACAGCAACAAGCTCTCGCATTCTCCATAACACCTCGAGACTGTCCACGGGGACGCTCCACCTGACAGGTTCTGGGGCCCACTCAGTGCCATCACTCAACGTGAACACTTGATGCCGTTTCTTTCGATATTTATTTCAAGATTTCAGAGGCAACAGAAATGCCCTGGCAACAGGGACTTATTTGGCCGGTGGGGGTGGGGGAGGTGGGATGGGACACTCAACACTTTTTTCCATTTCAGAAACTCAGATGTCCAAAAAAATATATAATGCATTAAGAGGTTTATTTGGGTAAATGGCCCGTAGTGGATTTTCCCCCCACGGGGAAGGAACAAGCGGGTAGACCTTTCTCTTTGGACAGAAGCTAGAAGGCAGGAAACTTTGTGCGGTGTCACCGTGAGCACCTCCAGCTGTATTAGTGCCATTGGAATAATAAATTTGATATGGTGGTGACTTTGTGTGTCCATGTGACTTCCTTGGTCCAGTCAGGCTGCAGTGGCCTCCCCTGTGCCAGTGTGTCTCCACCACTGGTGATAGCTGTGCAAAAGGTTCAACTTGACCTTGAAGTACCTCCGGATGTCAGGCCCAGGTATGGAGGCCCATGTGGCACACAGGGCTAGTCCATGTGATGGTGCCTCTTGCGCCTACACTGTGCAGAGGTGGCCACACTGGCCCATGGGGCTGCTAGGTGCTTGAAGTGGGTCCCGTGCAACCAAGGGATTTAATCTGTAACCTTGTTTTTCACTACACTTGAGTCTGATGGTGCTGAGGCTTATTGATGGTAGCTGGCTTGGACAACTCTAAATGACCTAACTGTCCAGTGAGGGAAAACCACAAAAGCAAGCCACCTGCCAGGCAAGTTGTCTTAGCCAACCAGATTGGTTATTCAGAAAAGTAAAGCTGGGAGTTAAAAGTGACACACAGACCTAATGTTTTTTAAGATTTTGCCAGAGCGCTAGCAGGGGGATCATGACCTGAGCCGAATGCAGACGCTTAACCGACTGAACCACCCAGGCGTGACAAGATTTTTATTTTAACCTTAAGCATTTAATTCTAGATCTTAAGTCTTTCTACTTAGTCACTCTTAATTTTCCTTGGATAAACAGCCACCAGAATGCATTGCTTCAACAGTGATGTGCTGTGGTGGCAGCTGTTGTGGAAATTTGTGGGGGGACTTTGGCTGTTAACTGGCTTAGGGAGCCCCATTACCATTTAGAAGGCAGAAGCCAGGCCGGGATGATGGATGTCATGAAAGCACTGGACAGCTCTGCCCATTTAAGAGTTGTCCTGTGCAGTCGCCAACCCCCAGCATCTTCCAACAAAAGGTCATTCGTGTTGGAAAATGTTATTTCAAAACCCAACATTGCTTGACACAAACACTCAAGTACTTTTTGCACTTTATTATAAACACTTATTTTTGAATATTTATAGATAAGTCGCAAAGGTTTTACAAAGGTATGCTAAGTGACTGTTTACTTGGTTGTCACGGTTTCAGGATCCAATCCAGGATGCCACATTGCATTTAGTTGTGCATTTTTAATATCCAGTAATTTTGTCAAAAGACAGGGACTGTAAATTGATAAGATGGAACTGTGCTTTTAAGTTTTCAATTCTAAATTCTTAGTCACTTCGGGTATTTGGCTTGCTATCACAGCACCTCTATGTCCGTGTGCATTTTCAGTTGTAAAATTTAAAAGGATTCCATTGGTAGGGGCTGTCCTGACGATTTCATTACATATTTGTGTGCTTATCCCAAGCATCTATACGTTACAAGCATGTGTCTATATTGCTCCCTATGCGTATTTGTTTCCTTTTACTGATTTTCTGTGTTATCCTTGTCTCTCTAGGCCTCTCGTCCACAACCTTTTTAGTCTCAGGACACCTGTACATTCTAAATCATTATCAAGGACCCGAAAGACCCTTTTTGTTTAAATGGGTTTTATCTACTGGTATTTACCATGTTTAGGAATTAAAATTGGGAAACTTAAATATAATTTTATTTAAATATAACAAACCCATTATGCGTTAACATCTTCATGAAGAAAAGAACCCTCTGAAACAAAAATTGGAAGAGTAGGAGCCTACCTTTTTTCAAATCCCCGAAATCTCTGGCTTTTTCGGGGACAGCCAGATTCTCATACCTGTTGTGTTAAATGTGATAATGTGGTTTTGGTTGGATTCTATGGAGAGAATCCAGCTTCATTCCTGTGCATGGAAAAGAAAGGCCCTTTAAGAACTGTTATCAGAATTGTGGATATTCTTTGATGGAACGCCAAAACTCAAGTTTTTTAAAGATTTATTTATTTGACAGTGTAGGGGGAGTGGGAGAGGGAGAAGCAGGCTTCCGCCGAGCATGGAGCCCGATGCGGGGCTCGATCCCAGGACCCTGGGATCATGACCTGAGCTGAAGGCAGCCGCCTAACTGAGCCACCCAGGCGCCCCGGTAATATATTTTTTAAAGATATTACTTATTTGACAGAGATAGTACAGATGGGTAGAGCGTCAGGCAGAGGGAGAGGGAGATGCAAGCTCTGCAGAGCCGGGAGCCCGACGGGCTCAATCCCAGGACCCTGGGATTATGACCTGAGCCGAAGGCAGACGCTTAACAGGCTGAGCCACCCAGGCGCCCCAACACAAGGGGTAATTTCTTAAAGAATAATTACAGTGTGGTATTTGAGACCATATTAGCGAGCTTTTCATTACTGTTAAACTCCATTGGCCCCTCTTGCACTTTGAAGGCGTCGTTTTCCCATGCGGGCTTTTGTAACATGGATTGATCCCTTGGAAATACTGGTATACCAAGTTTGCTGCTTTCAGATTGTTGACACATCTCATTAAAAATATATTGAAAAGTCCCATTTGTTAACTTTCATCAGGGAAGTGTTGGAAACTCAAGCTTTGAAATACTAATTGTTTTTTGCTTAAAAGCAAAAATTTGGGGCACCTGGATGGCTCAGTCGTTAAGCCTCTGCCTTCGGCTCAGGTCATGGTCCCAGGGTCCTGAGATCGAGCCCCCCATCGGGCTCCCTGCTCAGCGGGAAGCCTGCTTCTCCCTCTGCCACTCCCCCTGCTTGTGTTCCTTCTCTGGCTGTGTCTCTGTCAAATAAATAAAACCTTTATAAAAAAAAAAAATATAAGCTAAAATGTACCATTGGCAACAAATCCTGTCAATTGTTTCCCTTGAAGTGACAGATTCTAATTGTTCGTTTTTGAGAAAATGCCATATACCCAAGTCTAATTTACTATAGTTTGTCAGGGTTTTGTTTTGTTTTTTTTTTCAAGGAAAATGATGTTCCAACTCATTAAGTGTGCTATGCACAAGCGACTTTCTTCCAAAAAATGCAGTATGGAAAGGGGAGGAGAAAAAACTATTCTGGAGAAACCTGACAGACATGGAACCATGTGACCAAGGTCAATGTGAACAGCGATGTCATGTCGATAGCCTGGACCTGTGATACGGTGTCATGAGAAGGTCATTTGGTCTTCCTCCCTAAAACCCATCACCCCAGTCTATGGGGAAAAAAAAACAAATCCAATTGAGGGACATTCTACAAGATACCTGACCAGTCCTCCTCCGAACTGTCGAAGTCATCAAAATAGGAAAAAAAGGAAAGTCTGAGAAACAACCAAGAGGACCCTAAGGACTAAATATGTGGGATTCTGGATGGGATTTGTTGAGACAGGGAAAGGACGGCGGGGAAGACATCTGAATGAAGTACGGACTTGGTTATGAGAATGTATTACTGATGGTTTGTTAGTTCTGACAAGCGTGCCATACTAACGTAAGAGGTAATAATTGCATCTAATGTAAGATGTAGTTAACTGATGCAGCGGGTCCGGGGGAAGGTGTTTCAAGAATCCAGGCTGACGGGACAGCTTGTGCAAATACCTGGGGGTGGGAGTGCAATGTTTGAAGTCAGAAGGAGGGCAGATGAGCTGGGAGTGGAGTGAGCGAGGAGAGAATGGCACGAGGGCACGGTAGGCTGCGAAAGTCAAGACTTGGGGTCTTTCGTGAGATGACATCTGCAGTGGTTCAGGGCTTTCTGGCAATGATTCTCTGCTATGCCATTTCCTGGCTGTGTGACTTCGGGTGGGTTACTTAACCTCTCTGGGTCTCAGCTTCCCCACCTGCAGAACCGGAGAAATGTTAACATGTTTTACCTCCTAAGATGGTTGATTGGTACCTACTAACTAGCTGTTCTATCGTGTGTCTGGAGACAACACGCGTCAGAAAAATCAAGCATGAATGGCAACACCTGACTGATTTCATTTGCATTTTATGCCTTTGGGTAACATTTTATGCATGTGGGTAACATTTTACAGAGGGGGAAACTGCAACTCAGGGACTAAAGTGGTCCCGGAGTCCACCCCAGGAGCGGCCATGCGGGAGCTGGGCCTCTCATTCGCTTGTCTCGTGCTCAAGGAAGGCAGGAGGAGGGACGCAGCAATTCGGCATCGCACCCCTCAGCTTCAGGACCGGGGTCAGAGGAGAGCGGGCGGGGTGGCCCAGGGGCCGGAAGTCGGCCCTCCGGCTTCCTAAGTGTGACCGACGTCCGTTCCAGCCAATCCGCTGCCGAAGGCGAGCCTGCCGGCCAGTGGCAATACATCATCCGGAGGATCGGACTCCAGCCCGCTGGGCCTGGAAGGAGGCGGGGGGGCGGGGCGTCACGAGGGGCGGGCGCGTAGACCAATGGGCGGCGGGACCCCCCTCCCGGGGGCGGGCACTGGCTGACGCGGCGACGTCGACGCAGGTCGGTGCGTCCCGGCGGCCGAGGCGGCGGGGCTGGAGAGGGCGGCGGTGGCCAGCGCGGCAGAGGGCCGGCCGGGGCGCGGGGCCGCGGACGGTGCGGAGCGGGCGCGACTCGTGGCCGGCGGCGGGCGGGGGAGGCCGAGGCGGCGCTTCGGGGGCGCGGGGGGGACGTTCGGGGACCTCCTTGGGATGAGCCGGCAGGAGAAGGGGCTGGGTCGGGGCTTGTGAGGGGCGTGGCGGCCTTGGAGACGCTCGAACCCGGACGCTAGGGCTTGGAGGGGCCTGTGGAGAGGGCCGTGGCGGTGTACCCTGGAGCTTGTCCGAAGGTTGGGGAAAAGACAATGGAGGAGACTCTGAGATGTGGCCCTTTGCGGGTGGGGGAGACGGGATGCGGGCCTCTGCAGGGGTGCCTTCGAGGAGCGGGGAAGCGGTTAGTGCTGTCGGGACGGCGGAGGTCAGGGGGAGGCGACCGTGGGTAGGGGGCTGGCCAGAGTTTGGAAGCCATTGTTCAGTTCCCGGGGAATTTAGCACAGCGCTGAGGAAGGTCTTAAGAGATCTGTGGTCAGGGGTTTGTGGGGGGAATGGGTGAGGACAGGAGGGGTTAAGGTCGCAGGTGGGCAGGGAGGTGGGGGGTGTTGGCATTGGAACGGCTTAGGATGTTGGACAGGTGCAAGGGAGCCCCGGGTGTGCAGAGTGGGGGGGGAACTTGCAGGAATGTGGGGGGGTGCTTTGGATGAGCAGGTTGGGAGAGGCCTAGGAGGGAGAGGCAGAGAAGGGCTGGGGCAGTGTGTGGGGAGCCAGAGGTGTGGGCCTGGGGGTAGTTTTGGGGCCAAGCCTGCACAGTGGGGCTTCCAGAGACGGTGTGGTGTGGTGTCCAAGTGGGGTAACGGGAAAGGACCCGGCCTGCCACATGCATGTGCCTTTTATGAGGAGCATGGAACTTCGTTTGGGGGCGCAGGGTGGGGGAGGTTGCTCCGTGTAGCTAAGAGTAATAGTTGGTGTCTCACGTCTTCCCTATTTCCCCTTTCTCCTCCAGGGTCACAGCTAGGGGACTCCTGAGGTCCTGTCTCCAGCCTTGAGCGAAGGGAAGGCACCAGAAAGCAGACCGCCCACCATGTCAACGTTCAGGCAGGAAGACGTAGAAGACTACTATGAGATGGGGGAGGAGCTGGGCAGGTGAGCAGGGCCGGCCGCTGGAGCTCGGGACATGGGAGAGGGGCACTGTGGGGTTTCTGGATAGTGTCCCTCCGCCCCGTCCTTCATCCTCCTCTCCGAGAAGGAATGAGTCAGTGGCATGTGCTGGCCAAAGGAATTTAGGCTTTGGAGTCAGGTGGCCCTGTCTGCACATTCTTGTTTTGACCTCTATTGGGGAGAAATAGAATTGAGCACATGGAGCACCTACCAGGGTTCCTGCCATGTGGCGGGAGAACAGTAGGTGGTGGCAGTGTTTGTTGGTAAAGGTGTGTCCCTCTATTTAATCCTCTCTTGCGGGAGATGATTGGTTTTCGTGCACATTTGCAGGAGAGGCCTCCTGTCTGGGCCCACGTCCCTGCCAATTGTTTAGCATTCTTGTGGGAAAGAGCGGAGGTTTCCCATTCCAGCCAGGCAGCTGATTTCCTGTCTGGCGGGGCCTCGGAGTGTCCCCTGAGAACACCGTGCCTCAGACTAGTCAGGCACCATCCGTCCCCACCCCCCCAGCCTCAGACCTTATTTGGTGAGTTCGCTGCTGACCAGCCCCATGATGTCACCAAAAGGGAATGTAAATAACTGAGTCGTGTCTCACGCCTTGGCTGAGAAAGTGTTTCAGGCTCACTTGGGATTCTGAAGTCCCTCCTTTAGGAATTTCCTTAATAGAGTGGTAGAGAATGTAGCCCCCCCCCCGCCCGCCCCTCCATCTCATCCTTTATTGTTGGAAATGTGTTAGGTCCTCCCGCTGAGGGTGGCTTGGCCAAAGTCAGCCAAATGTCCCACGTATATGCCCCTTCACCCACCGATTCCACTCTTAAGAATTAATTCCACAGGAATATGTATGTGCACAGACCCAATGACCTAAGAACAGGGGTAGTTGCTATAAGGATTTTATGGGAAGTTTCTTCAATGGTCCAGCCCCACTGCCTCTGGAGCATTACGCAGCCTGTAGAATGTTCGATACTCTGGAGGCGTACTGAAGTTTTGTAGTAGCTGGGTCAGTTTTAATAATTAATATATTTTATTTAACCCAGTAGATTGAACTATTATCATTTTACTTGTAAGCGCAACAAAAATTACAGGTGAAGGATTTTACCACCTTTTTTGGATGTGAAGCCTTTGAAATCTGGTGTGTGATACACGCTTCCAGCACATTTCGGTTCAGACTGGTGTGCAGGCCACTGCGTGGCTGGTGGCTGTCATCTTGGACGGCACGGCTCTGTCCAGTGATCCCAAATGTGCTCGGAGATCTGTGAGGTGAACGGTTAGAGGCACAGATGCTGCACACGCTGTGCCGCAGTTTATATGAGTTACAGACGTCGTTTGGACATCCCAAGTTCTAGTCTGTCTTTCCGTTACTTTCGTTCACCTACGAAAAGAGCTACCAGGCAGGTGCGCCTGCTCTCCCTGTTTTATAAAGAAGCGGAGGCCAAGAGGAGGGAAGCAGCTTGCCCCAGGCCACGCAGACTGGAAGTGGCCACGTGGGATTCTAGCCCTGAGACCAAGCCCTGCTGGCTGCAAAGCCCAGGTGTGCTGGAACCAGAGGTGGGCATTAGGCTTCCGCCTGCCCCCCTGGAAGAGGCCCAGTAGATGTCCCAGTGAGGCGGAGCCCTGTGCATTAGGAAGACGTGCATCCTTGTGCCCGGACAGCATCCTCTCCCATGCTCGCTCTGCACCTCGGCAGGTGGCTGCCGCAGAAGCTCTCGGTTTCAGAGGCAGAGTCTTCCCCGGGGCTAATTACGGACTGTCTTTGGGTAATTCGCAGCCCGGCATCCTCGTGGTGATGAGGACCACAAATAAAGCAGGGCCACGTTTTCTTGTCCCAGGGGGATGGGGCCGCATGAACTGGAAGCAACTTTCTTTGTGTGTGTGCTTGGGAGGGGTTAGGGATTCTTTCTTCCTAGTTCACCTTCACGCTGATAGTCTTGGGAAATAAATCACTCTGTGGGTTGACAACGTGGACTTCCGCTCTGGCTTCCACTTCATAGAGTGGTGTGTGCACTTGTGTGGGCTTGGGTTGCCACAGAAAAGTACTGTGGATGGGGCTCCGTGAGCAGCAGAGATTCATACTCTCCCGGGCCTAGAGGCAGGAGGTCCAAGATCAAGGTGTCCACAGGGCTGGTTCCTCCTGAGGTGCCTCTCCTTGCCGTGCAGATGATCATCTTCTCCCCATGGCCTCACAGGGCTGGCTGTCTGTCTGTGTCTATGTGTTCTTCTCTTCTCTTAAAAGGACACTGGTCAGATTGGATTCATCCCACTCCTGTGAGCTCATTTTATTTTATTTTATTTAAAGATTTTATTTATTTGAGAGAGGGCATGAGAGAGAGCACACACAAGCAGCGGGGAGGGGCAGAGGGAGAAGCAGACCCCCCGCTGAGCAAGGAGCCCGTTGCCAGACTCGATCCCAGGACCCTGACGCTTACCCGACTGAGCCACCCAGGCGCCCTATGTAAGCTCATTTTAACTGAATCACCTTTTTAAGGTCCTGTCTCTGGGTAGTCCCGCTCTGAGGTGCTGGGGGTTAGGACTTCAACAAGGATTTTTGAGGTACCCAGTTTAGCCTGTAATAGCATTTTTTTGCCTATTCCCATGAGCCCTGTCTTACTCCTCTTCATTTGTTAGTTTCCCTTAGAATAAAGCAGGGGAGAACAGTCCTCATATCTGAAAATGAGGCCCCACGTCCAGCACTTAGCCCAGTGCCGCCGGCATGGGGTGAACGTTCAGAATTCGATGTCATTCCCATCGGGGATTTGTTGTGGGACTTGCTTGGCTAGTGCAGGCAGAAGAGAGGGGAAGCATTTCGGGTAGGGGAGAGTTAGTGGAGACATGGAGGGGGCAGGAGAGTAGTGTCCCCCAAGGACCTTTGTGGCAGGTTCAGGAGGTAGGGGGGTGAGGCCTGACCAGGAGCACTGCCTTTCTTGGCTGACCTGCACACTTGGCTTTTGGATGAGTGTTTGAGTCTCCTGTCACCGCCGTCACTGATCACCACAATTCAGTGGCCTAGAAGGACGTGCAATTATGTGAAAGGTCTGGGAGTCTGGAGTCTAAAACAGACCTGTAGGGCTGGTTCTCCCCAGGGCCCCAGGGAGACCCGACTCCAGCCTTTTCTTGGCCCGTGGTCCCCCCTTCATCCTCACCGCCAGCAGCATGGGGTCTGCCCATCTCTGGGACTCCCACCCTCTGCCTCCCTCTCCTGAGGACCTCATGAGGATCCTGGCCCCCGGGAACCCAGGGTCACCCCCACCACAGGGGCCTTGACTTGCTTCCACCTGCCAAGGTCCCTTTTACCAGAAGCCGTGATCTGTTGACAGGTTCTGGGTTTCACCCGTGGGTGTCCTTGGCGGGGCCATCATTCAGCCCACTGTGTTAGTAGGTTGCCCATCTTGAACGTCTCCCATCTTCCGGTTGAGCGGGGGTAGAACACATCTGTGCTGGCACCATGGGTTGGTCCACTTATTGCCCAAACCCCGTTGGGTCCCTCGCTCGTCTGTGTGTCCTGTTCCTAGGCTCGTTCTGCCTGGCCTGACCTGCCTCTGCTGTTGCCAGCTTCGGAGAGCCTACCCCCCGCCTGTCCCCATCTCTGCCCTTCCTTCCTCGGAGCCCTCCCCCTCACCTCCCTGTCTCTTTTCTCTTGATCCCTGGTGGTGCCTTGATGTTTTCTTTCAGGAGTGTGTGCTTTGTCTTGCACTTGGTCCCCGCTTATGTGGAGTCAGCAAAGTACGGCCTGTGGGCACATCCGGCCCCAGCCTAGTGTGATCCTGCCTGCCTCTGAACCTGGAATGTTTTTTTATTTTTTTAAAAGGTTGTAAAAACGCATAAGAATTATGACAGAAACCACATGGCCCACAAGGCTAAAAATATTTATTGTCTGGCTTTTTTCAGCCAGCTTTTGAGTTAAAGTAAGTTAATATAACTAAGTTCTTGGATAGCAAAATAATTTGGACATTGGACAGCTCCCTGGGGTACAGTAAATAGGATTTCTGTCTCTTTTAATAACTGCTCTCTTGAGATATAATCCACGTACTGTACAGTTCACCCATTTACAGTGTGCAAGTTAGTGATCTTTTAGTGTATTTACAGGGTTTTGCAGCTGTTACCCTAAATAATTCTAGAATATTCCATCACCCAGAAGCAATCCTGTCCCCATTAGCTGTCACCTCCCCACCCCTCCCCAGCCCCCGGCCCCCACGAGCCCCCTTCCCGTCCGTGGATGAGCCTGTTCCGGACGTGTCACCCACGTGGACTCACACCCCGTGTGGCCTTCTGTGTCTGGTTCCCTCCCTGAGCGTCGTGGGCTCGGGGTCCGTCCCCGGGGCAGCACGTGTGGGCACCTTGCTCCTGTTCACGGCCGATTGACGTGTCCGTGGGTGGTGGACATGTATTCATCCGTCGATCGCCATCTGGTTGTTTCCCCCTTGAGGCTGCTGGGAATCGTGCTGACTGAGGATTTGTGTAGAACCACTCTGTGGATTTCTGTTGTCATTTCTCTTGGGCAGACATTGGAAGGAACTGCAGAGGTGTGTGGAAACGGTTTCTGTGGGTGCAGGCCCTGGCCCCTGTCCTCTCTGTCAGTTTGAAAATGTGTGTGTTCCTCTTACTTGACCGGTTAAATAAGAAGTCAGTGGCTTTTTTAAGTTTTTTCTTAGATTTCTTTTTTTTTTTTTTTAAAGATTTATTTATTTATTTGAGAGAGAGAGAGTGAGCATGAGAGGGGGGAGGGTCAGAGGGAGAAGCAGACTCCCCGCTGAGCAGGGAGCCCGATGCGGGACCCGATCCCGGGACTCCAGGATCATGACCTGAGCCGAAGGCAGTCGCTCAACCAACTGAGCCACCCAGGTGCCCCTTTTCTTAGGTTTTTAAACATGACAAAATAGACTATGGAAAGTCAAATCAGTGTAGAATTACATCACATAAAAGAACCCCTCTGGGGCGCCTGGGTGGCTCAGTCGTTGAGCGTCTGCCTTCAGCTCAGGTCATGATCCCAGGGTCCTGGGCTCGAGCCCCGCATCAGGCTCCCTGCTTCTCCTTCTCCCACTCCCCCTGCTTGAGTTTCTGCTCTCGCTGTCTCTCTCTCTGTCAAATAAATAAAATGTTAAAGAAAAAAAAAAAAATCCCTCTTGGCCGCCCCACCCCTCAGCCCCCTCCTCTGACACAGGTGGCGAGCAGGGTGGCCAGCTCTCAGGGCCTCCTGCCCACTGTGCCCGAGGAAACACCTCCTGTCGGCCGCTTTCTCCTGGCTGCCTGGGATCCCACCGGCCCGGGATGGACTCAGTTCCCTTTTGCAAACACTGAGGCACTTCCCTGCTCTCTGCCTGGCAGACCTGCCGTGGCTGCTTTGGACCCGCCTAGCAGCTCACCTGCCACCTGGCGGGGCCGGGAGGTGCTGTCGCAGAAGCCCCGCCCCCTCCCCAGTTCCTCGCCGGGCCCCTGCTCACTCCTCTGTCCCCGCAGTGGCCAGTTTGCCATTGTACGGAAATGCCGGCAGAAGGGCACCGGGAAGGAGTATGCGGCCAAGTTCATCAAGAAGCGCCGTCTGTCATCCAGCCGGCGGGGCGTCAGCCGGGAGGAGATCGAACGAGAGGTGAACATCCTGCGGGAGATCCGGCACCCCAACATAATCACGCTACACGACATCTTTGAGAACAAGACGGACGTGGTGCTCATCCTAGAGCTGGTCTCGGGTGGGGAGCTCTTCGACTTCCTGGCGGAAAAGGAGTCACTGACGGAGGACGAGGCCACTCAATTCCTCAAGCAGATCCTGGATGGCGTCCACTACCTGCACTCCAAGCGCATCGCCCACTTTGACCTCAAGGTGGGCCCCAGCAGGGTGGTGGGTCCGGGGAGGGGGTCCAGCTCTTACAGCACAGAATGCAGGCTGGTGACCTGTTGGGGGTTCCCAGGGGAGATTCGGGGCTGTCCTGGGGACGCTGGGCTGGCAGAGCAACAGACCTGCTATATCCCCAGCCAGAAAACATCATGCTGCTGGACAAGAACGTGCCCAACCCACGGATCAAGCTCATCGACTTTGGCATCGCGCACAAGATTGAAGCAGGGAATGAGTTCAAGAATATCTTTGGCACCCCCGAATTCGTGGGTATGGCTCTGCATAGTGCCTTGGGGCCAGGGTTTGTGGGGCCATTTGAGGATTCCTGGCCTGTGGGGGCGCCTCGGGCCTGGCCCTGGGCATCTGGCCCACCCCCCTGATTTCCTCTCCCGAGTCCTGGTGTCAGGCACGTGGAGGTTGGGCCTTCCTGGCCCAGAGCCACCCTGCCCCCCGCGCCCCCTCCGCCAGGTGGGCCCTGCTCCTCCCTCTGGCCATATCCCCTGTGCTGCCTCAGATATACCAGGATCTGACCCTGCCCCTTCCGTCTCCCTGTCCCTGCAGCTCCAGAGATCGTCAACTATGAACCCCTGGGTCTGGAGGCGGACATGTGGTGAGTGGTGGGGAGTGGTGGGGCCAGGGCTGCCTGGCGCTGAGCTCAGCACACACATGCCTGGCATGTAGCCCTTTTGCTCCTCAGGGAGCCCCTCAGCCTGGGAGCTGCCAGGCCACAGCCTCAGGCTGGGATGTAGCCCATCCGCCTGGCTGTTGGGTGTGGGCAAGACAGACCACTGCCTTGGAACGGGGGTCGGCAAATGATGGCCCGCCAGCCAGGGCAGGTCCGTGAGCTCAGAATGGTTTTCTTGTTAAGGTGTTGTTAAACACAAAACAGACAAATAAGGGACAGAAACTGTGACCCAGAAAGCCTGAAATAATTGCTATCTCACCCTTTGTAGGAAGAGTTTGTCAGCCCCGCTTGGAGCACGGCAGGCACAGAGTCCCGCATCTGCCCCAACCTCTCCCCTGCCCAGTTTGAGCCTTGATAGGGTGGGTGTGGCCAGATGAGCTCGGGTTCCCAGTCCTGAGACACCCAGAGCTGAGGGAGGAGTGCCCTTAGTGGAGGCCATGCAGACCCTGGAAGGAGAGCAGAACAGGCCATGGGCTTCTGGCTTCCCCATCTGGGCCAGGTAGAGATTCTGGGAATTGGGGTGCCACCCCCACCACTGAGCTGACTGTTCCTCTCTTCTTGTGTGCTCTGTCCAGGAGCATCGGAGTCATCACCTACATCCTGTGAGTGCCTGGTTGGTGCTTCCTGCGTTTCCTGGGGCCCTGCTGGGTCAGGAAGGCTTCTGGGCAGGGACAGGGACTGTGGGCTCTGACCCACCACAGTGCTCAGTGAACTTGGTGGGTGGGTGGGTGGATGGGTGGATGGATGGTGGATGGGTGGATGGTTGGTTGGTGGATGGGTGGATGGTTGGATGGTGGATGGGTGGATGGTTGGTTGGTAGATGGGTGGATGGTTGGATGGTGGATGGGTGGATGGTTGGTTGGTGGATGGGTGGATGGTTGGATGGTGGATGGGTGGATGGATGGATGGTGGATGGGTGGGTGGATGGATGGTGGATGGGTGGATGGGTGAATGGGTGGGTGGGTGGATGGGTGGATGGTGGATGGGTGGATGGGTGAATGGGTGGATGGGTGGATGGTGGATGGTGGATGGGTGGATGGATGGGTGGATGGATGGACGGATGGTGGATGGGTGGGTGGGTGGGTGGGTGGGTGGATGGATGGGTGGGTGGGTTGTGGATGGGTGGATGAGTAAACGAATGAATTTGTATAGGAGGGAAAGGTGATTTCCTGTCTCAGTCTCCTGGAAAACCCTGCTCTGTGCGGAAGAGGTTTCCCCGACCTATTCCCTCAGGCATCACGGTTGGACTGTTCTCACCTCCACCCCTGTGTTAAGCAGGCCCCCACTGCTCTTTCTTCCCTTGTCAGGTGGCCTAGTGATCCACCCTGAAGGTTTCTTTTTTTTAGATTTTTATTTATTTATTTGACAGAGACACAGCGAGAGAGGGAACACAAGCAGGGGGAGCGGGAGAGGGGGAAGCAGGCTTCCTGCCGAGCAGGGAGCCCGATGAGGGGCTTGATCCCAGGACCCTGGGATCGTGACCTGAGCCGAATACAACGCTTAACCCACTGAGCCACCCAGGTGCCCCACACCCTGAAGGTTTCTTAAGATTTTTTTTTTTAAGCCTTTAATTATTTTTGGGGTGCCTGAGTGGCTCAGTCATTAAGCATCTGCCTTAGGCTCCGGTCATGTGGGATCGAGCCCCACATCGGGCTCCCTGCTCGGCGGGAAGCCTGCTTCTCCCTCTCCCACTCCCACTGCTTGTGCTCCCTCTCTCGCTGTGTCTCTATCAAATAAAGTCTTTAAAAAAAAAAAAGATTTTATTTATTCATTTTATGGAGAGAGAGTGAGCACAAACGGGAAGGGGCAGTGGGAGAGGGTGAAGCAGACTCACGGCTGAGCAGGGAGCCTGACATGGGGCTTAATCCCAGAACCCTGGGATCATGACCTGAGCAGGAGCTGAAGGAAGACACTTAACTGATGGAGCCACCCAGGCGCCCCTTACCTCGATCTTTAAAAACAAAAACTAGGGGGCGCCTTGTTGGCTCAGTCGTTAAGCATCTGCCTTCAGCTCCTGCTTCCCCCTCTCCCACTCCCCCTGCTTGTGTTCCCTCTCTCGCTGTGTCTCTCTGTCAAATAAATAAAATCTTAAAAAATTAAAAAAAAAATAGAAACAAAAACAAAAATATTTAAAAAACCCATCTTGGGGCACCCAAGACTGTGTCCCACAGCTTTAGTTGGTTCTGGTGCCCTCTGCCTGGAGGTGGCTCAGGGCTTGGTCCCACTTGAGCCGCCAGCCACAGGCCAGGTTGTTAGATCAGAGGCTCCCATGAGCCCCCTTGGCCTGGAGAGCCTGCCGGAGCGGCTCCCAGAACTCGGAACAGTGTGCTTATTGGTACCAATTAGTTATGAAGGTCATAGATATGGACCAGCGGCCAGATGAGGAGGCACGTAGGGCGAGGTCTGGGAGGGCTCCGAGCACAGGAGCTCCTGTCTTTGTGGACTTGGAGGTATGCACTCTTCTCCACACATGGAGGCATTCAGAATCCAGCTGGAAACTTCGAGCCCTTTCGTTGAGGGATTTCACGGAGGTTCCATTGTGGAGGCACGAGTGATTAAATTGTCGGTGACGAACTCAATCTCCAGCCCCTCTTCTTGCCCCAGAGGTCAGGGATGGGGCCAGCAGATCCATCCTACTAACCCCATGGCTGCTTCACCCGGCCCCCAGCCCCAGCCCGCGGTCGTCTAGGGCCCTTCCATCCAAAAGTGGCCGCATTCGGGTAGACTCCGGTGTGGCTGAAAGGGGCTTGTGATGGACGGCAAAGGGTTCTTCTCATCTTATCACCTTGCAACCACTTCAGAAACCGAGGCTAGAGACCGAATATCATAACAGGTGCTCCCACCTTCTTAGTTCTTAGTGTTTAGGAGAGTACGAGGCTTATGGGAGCTCTGTGCCTGAGGACGGGTGAGGACCAGAAGTGTATTTCTTATTATACGTCACAGTGCCTTGTGCCCAGAGCCCCATGGGGGGGGGGTGGCCCCCCAGCACAGCTGCTCAGGATGCACATGATATCCTTGTGTCATCTCTGGTGACGTGCACCCTGCCCGGCTGGCATGGTGTTGGCCAGGACACCCTCCTGGGAAGTCGTCAGCTTTTCCTCTGTATTCACTAAACGTTTGGGGCAGATGCTTCCAGCTTCCTTAGAGACACTTGCCCCCTCTTTAGTGCCCATCAGTGGCTGAGCATGACATTTTTGTGCTTCCTGGTGGGAGGCTGGGGGCTGGTTGGGGGCAGGTTCTGGGGGAATGTGGGTGTGCAGGGGAGCTCAAGGCCCAGCATCCGCTTTCCTCTGTGTCTGGCCCCTGAGGTGACAGGGACCAAGTGCCGGGGACGCTGAGCCCTTTGTCCTCCTTCCAGTTTGAGTGGCGCCTCCCCGTTCCTGGGTGAGACCAAGCAGGAGACCCTGACCAACATCTCGGCTGTGAACTATGACTTTGACGAGGAATACTTCAGCAACACCAGCGAGCTGGCCAAGGACTTCATCCGCCGGCTGCTTGTCAAAGACCCCAAGTAGGAACGCCGGGCTGGGCAGGGGGGGCTGGCAGGGAAGGCCTTCCGGCTCCCCAAGAACGTGTCCCTCCATGCTGTCCCCTCCGCGTAACTGGGAGTTGGGGTCAGCAGTGGATGCTCACGTTGGCTCCCACTGTGTCTTGAAGAGCTGTTAATTCCTTGCTGATATTTTAGTTTTCATGTGAAATTCCAAATTCCTTGGGTACTTTTCCCAGGAAAATCTAAAACTTCTGGCATCATGGAGACCTCATTCACAGAGAGGGGCTCCTGTTGCTGACAGTCCTCCCCTGGTGCGAGCCGCTCATTCCTTCCATCTCTCTGGTCCCTCCTGTGGGCGCCGGAGTTGGCGAGACCCAGCGTTTGGTCTCACCCCACTTCACAAAACCCCTCAGAAAGCATGGAAGACCCCGGGGCCTGCGCCCCCACTGGCCCCTTCATGGGCTCCTTGCTGGCTGAGTGGAGCATGCACTCTGGAGATCACAGGTAGTTTCAAGGGCATTTCAGGGACTTGCCCCCAGGCTGGAGGGGAGTCCCTAGGGGTCCGTGTTTAGGAGTCATCAGAGGTGGGGATGGAGAGCAGAGGTGCGGGGGAGAGCCTGGAAAATCCCTTCCCTGTTGTCTGCTTGTCTCTCCGCCAGCCTCATGGGAGGATAGGGCACATAGCATGCGTGGCACTAACCAGGGTGGGGGGCTCTTCCAGGAGAAGAATGACCATCGCCCAGAGCCTGGAGCACTCCTGGATCAAGGTGAGGTGGGCGGGGCAGCTCCCACTCAAGGATGGCAAGGGTGACACGGCCTCTGTCTGGGGAGGGCCCCCGGGGGAGTGGGCCTGAGTGGCATCGGGCGTGGGGTGTGCCCCGAGGTGGTCTTGGTCTCCCTGTAGTGCCCTGCTGGCTCTTCAGCCGCTCTGCACGCAGCAGGGCTCCCTTCCACAGAAACTTCCAGAATGGGTGGCATCTCGGCCAGGAGCATCAACCTTCCCTAAAGGGCCAGAGAGTCTGTGTTTTCTTTGCTGCCATCTCTGGCGTGACTGCTGAGCTCTGCCCTCCTAGCAGGAGAGCGCCAGAGCCATGTGCTGGTAGAACGGTATCTGGGAAAGCCGGCCAAAGGCTGCATGTGGCCCTCGGTGGCTGCCCCGCCCCTGCTGAGGCCACGGGCCTGTCTCTGCAGGCAATCCGGCGGCGGAACGTGCGGCGTGAAGACAGCGGCCGGAAGCCCGAGCGGCGGCGCTTGAAGACGGCGCGCCTCAAGGAGTACACCATCAAGTCCCACTCGAGCATGCCCCCCAACAACACTTACGTTAACTTCGAGCGCTTCTCCAAGGTGCTGGAGGAGGTGGCGGCAGCGGAGGAGGGCCTGCGGGGCCTGGAGCACAGCCGGCGCCTCTTCCACGAGGACATCGAGGCGCTGACGGCCATCTACGAGGAGAAGGAGGCCTGGTACAGGGAGGAGAACGAGAGCATCGGCCAGGACCTGCGGCGGCTGCGGCAGGAGCTGCACAAGACCGAGGCACTGCAGCGGCAGGCCCAGGAAGAGGCTAAGGGTGCCCTGCTGGGGGCCAGTGGGCTCAAGCGCCGCTTCAGCCGCCTCGAGAACCGCTACGAGGCCCTGGCGAAGCAGGTGGCCTCCGAGATGCGCTTCGTGCAGGATCTGGTGCGCGCCATGGAGCAGGAGAAACTGCAGGGCGTGGAGTGCGGCCTTCGCTAGGGCTGCAGGTGGGGGGGGGGCGCGGGGCGGAGGGCACCCGCAGTGTGGGCCTCTGTCACCCCGGGCCGGCCCTGGGGCTTCCTGAGCCGGGGGGGCCGAGGCGGGAGGGGTGCTGGGCTGGGACGCGCTCCATGGGGCTGGGAATTCGAGGCCACTTAGCTCCTCTGTCCCACGGCCCTGGCAACTCGGGGGGGTTCTGGGGCAGCGTCACCCAGGGGACTCTGGGCTCTGCAAACGGTTGGCTGGCGGGGGGCAGCCTCTGTGTGCGGGGCCTGTGTAGGGGGCTTTGCCCAGGGCCCGGGGCTTGGCATCAGAGGGGCCTCAGCGGCCTCTGCTGGACACCAGACAGGAGGTAGCTCCCCCGGGGTCCGCGGTGGAGGTGGTTTCTGACCCGGCTCTCTCCATCCCCCATGCTCACTGTGCCCCCAGCACTGAGCTAGCACCAGGGCCAATGGAGGGGATGGCCCAGCCCTCGAGGTGTCAGTTTGGAGAGGCTACTGAGAGTGTGTGTGGCCGGGTGCCGTACCCTGATGCAGAAGCCCAGGGCGTCCCAGGTGCGGGGTGAGGCGCCGTCATGGCCCCACGCTCGTCTCTGAAGCTCCCACGGCCCAGTATCCCAGTATGCGGGGATGACACACCCAGCCCCCGTCGCACCCCAGCTTTACTCCCCGTTCCAGTGCTGCCTTTTGGACTGTCAGGGCTCGCGGTAGCCCCATTGGAGTCGTGGCCCCTGGAATGCTCTGCGAAGGCTCAGGGTCCCCTGAGTGCCCGTCCAGCCCCTGCAGCTCCGCGGGAGGAGAAAGCCCCGTTGCCCTGGACCAGAGGGGGTGAAGGGGTTGCCGCGGGCAGTGCTGTCGTCCGCCACTAGGTGCCGCCCTCGAGCAGGGTCAAGGGCCAGAGGAAGGGCCTAAGTCTGGGCTTCACCAAAACGTGGGTCCCCGGCGGGTGGTGCCCTGTGCTGGTTCTTCTCAGCTGTTGGTCGGGTTAAGAGAGTGACACCTGTGCAGCCTGTAGCCCGAGAGTTCCCGGGACAGAGGCCGTCCTGGGCCGAGTGCGGGGAGGAACCAGGCAGGGGCACTGGCCAGGACCTCAGGATCTGGCTGTGGGGTCTGACTGGGCTGTCCTCCTGTGTGCCTAGGCCTGGCCCCAGGGCTGGGGTGAGCCACTGTGTACCCCTCTGCGAGCCCTGTTGTACCCTTGTGCATGTGTCTGCTGCAAGCCTAAAGGAAATAAAGCCCCACTTCCCTGACACACGGCTCTTTGTGCACTCCGGCCCGGGCACCCATGGCCGTGCCTTGCAGGCTCGCAAGTCTGTGCATCTCCCCTGCTGCCCCGGTGCTCTTTGGGAGGAAGAGGGCATCATGGGGGGCTGCGCAGGCCACCCTGATCTCGGGGTTCAGCTGGTCTCACTTCCTTGTCATGAACTGGAAGCTTCCAGGCAGCCAGGGTGGTCAGAGGGGTTTCCTGCCCTCTTTGGGCCCCAGCGCAGAGCCCACCCCATCCGCTCGGAAGGGGTGTGTGGCGTGCTTGGCGCCCCTGCTGCTGATCCCTGCAGCCTCTGGGTCTGGACTGTGGTGCCGGGAAGGAGCCCCCTCCATACTCTTACTGCCTCATCCCAAACACCCCGTGCCACATTGCTTGTTTGTCTTTTTAGTTTAAAAAATTTGGATCTGACTTAGCATAACATTTATCTCTTTTTAATCCCTTTCTGGGTCACAACATCAGGTTTTAGCATTTCAGTAAATTTCAGCTCTTTGCTCAGACCTCAGGTCTTTGTTTGTCCCTGACGGGCCTTTGCAGCTGGCCTGTCCAGCCCGGGACCTGGTGTGGCCTGCACATGCGTCTGGCCGTCAGGTCCTTTAGGATGATGACTGAGCAGCCAGTCCCCCTGTATCACACTGCAGAGAACAGCGGGCCGGCTGTGGGAGAGGGGTGCCCAGATGTGTGTAGTGTGTGTGAGATCAGTAGGCCTTCAGAGCTTGGGGGGCCCAGGACGGGCAGACGGCTCCGGTCCGGCCAGTGCTGATCAGGCCTCGCACGTTCTGGGCTCTGTGCCAGGCACCGTGCAGCGGTGGCGGGAGGTTGAGACGTCTGTCCTGATGCGGGGGAGGAGGGAGGACTCATCCATCCAGCTGTTCTAAGATTGGGTAGAAACTGAAATTCACTTTGGCCTTAGACCTACGCTTTCAGTATCCAGAGCCCCCTGTGCTGCTGGCTTGAATTGCAGGCACCTACTAGGTAATGGCAGGTGTCCTTGCTTTGGAAACAACCTGGCCCCACCCCTCCTCCCTGGGTTATCTTGGTGGCTCCACTCAGCCCAGCCCCAGGTTCCTCATTCCACCATTTGAGGGCATGGGGAGCCACTTTGGGGTCACACGGCACCTAGCCAGGGCGTCTGGCTCATGCCAGTGCTTAGCAGAGAGTGCTGTCCTTTTGCAGAGCCTGTGGGGCTGATAGTTACTAATCCTGACTTTGGCCCACAGACTCTGAGATGGCCCCCGTGGATCTTTGCCCCCCGCTGTCACCCCTCGAGAGTGGGCTGGCCCAGTGGTGGGTTCTACCCAACAGGGTACAGCAGAGGTGATGGAGGCCACTTCTTGTGTTAGGGTACATAAGATTGTGGCTTCCACCTTGCTGGCAGAGAGGGCTCCCTGCCGTCTGGTTTGGCGTTGTGCAGAGTGGGGGCGGTGGCGTGCCTGTTTCTTGGGGTGGGTTGGAGGAATGGGCCAGGGAGCCATGGGTTGCATTCCTCTAGCGGGTGGGAATCAGGCCAGACCTGCCCATAGGTTGGCTCAGATTTTGACTGCAGTTGTGTGTGCAGCTCGTTGGAGGGGAGGATTTAAAGCTTGTGTTTGTCTCAAAGCAAAGCTCTCTAATTGCAGAGCGACCTCGGGCAAGTTACCCCCTCCTGCAAAAGGCACCCAACCACAAAATGGTGGCGACTCCGCCTTCCCCATCGCCAACACTGAGGATCTGGGGGGAGCTCAGGGTGGGCTCTGCAATCATGAAGTGTGGTGTTAGAGTAGGCGTCGAAGCTGATGGAAGCTGAGTCGGAGCTGGGCGAGGCCACTGCCACGGGTGTCCCCAGGCAACGGGTTGGGTTTTCCCAGCGTGCATCCCCCGACACGAGCTGCAGAGAGGGCACGGGGTGGGCACGGGCATCACAGTCGTGACTAGGGCCACGCTGCGCAGCTCCAGAATCACAGCTCTCACTCGGTGCTCCTCTGCGGTGGCGTGCAAGTCGTTTCACATCTTCCGTGGCTCAGTGTACCCCTCTATGAAACGGGCAGAACAGAACCAACAGCAGGGGTTGATTTTGAAGATGAAATGGATCAAGATATATAAAGTGCTTAAAACAGAGCTGGTCACAGTAGCCAAAAGGTGGACACAACCAAAGTGTCCACCAACAGATGAATGGCTAAAGAAGACGTGACCCATCCACACCCTGGAATATAGTGTTCTGTTACAAAGAAACTCTGGCCCCTGCCACAACGGGGACGGACCCCGAGCCCATGACCCTCAGAGCGGGCGCCAGGCACAGAATGCCACACGGGGTGTAAGTCCACGTGGGTGACGCGTCCAGAACAGGCTCATCCGTGGAGAATTGAAAGCAAGGAGTAGAGGAGCAATGTGATTCACAGCAGCCAAATGGTGCAAGCAACCAGGTGTCCATCGATGGATGAATCAATAAACACGGTGCAGTCCATCCACGCGCTGGAACATGATCCAGCCTTAGGAAGGAAGGGACCCTGACACCTGCCACGACGTGGAGGGGCCCCGACGATACCATGCTCAGTGAGAGGAGCCAGACCGAGAGGGACACGTCCTGCAGGGCCCCACTCCCAGGAGGTCCCCAGAGGAGTCCCATCCACAGAGACAGGAGAGGGTGGGGAGTCCGTGCTTTGTGGGGACAGAGTCTGTGTGGGGAGATGGAGAATCCTGGAGACAGAGGGTGGGGGTGCCTGCAGGACAGGGTGAGTGTGCTTCATGCCACTAACAGTGGTTAAGCTTGTTAACCCCCGCCCTGTGCCTCGCCCTGCACCCCTCTTCCACCTGGCTGTTCCTGAGTTATATCCTTTGTAATAAACGGGTAATCTAGGAAGGAAGCTGTTTCCCTGTGAGCTGTTCTAGCAAATTATTGAACCCGAGGAGGGGGAATGCACTGGCTGACCCGAAAACTGGTCAGCCAGAAGTGCAGGAGGCTTGGACTTGGGATGGGGGGCAGGTGTGTGGGGCGGAGCCCTGAGCCTGTGGGGTCAGCCCTGACCCCAGGCGGTATCAGATCTGCTTAATGAGAGGGGCCCCACACATGGTGTCAGGAGCGTTGTGGGAGGAGAGAATAGAATGTTCCGTTAGATCCTGGTCATCCGCGGAGGGACCCCAGGTACAGTTGGCAGAAGGATAACAGGAGGCGGGGGGATACACACAGGGTGGCTCCTGGGGGTTGAAGTGTGTTCCCCAGAAAGAGCAGCAGCTCCTAAACCCTGGAACCTGGGGAAGGACACTTATTTGAAAACAGGGTCTTCACAGATGTCATGGGCAAAGATGAGGTTGGACTGCGGATCCAGTGACAGGTGTCCTAAGGAGGCCACGTGAAGACGATCCCTAGAGGATGGGGCACAGATCGGAGCCGTGCATGCTTCCGCAGCCAGGTGGTGCCAAGGACTGCCGGCCACAGCAGGAGCTGGGAGGGCAGGAAGGAGGCTCACCTGGAGCCTGGCTGGGCGTGGCCCTGCCCCACCTGGATTCCAGACTTCTGACTCCCGGAACTGCGAGGGGGCTGGGGGGCACGCCTCTGTTGTGTAAGCGCCAGGTCTGCGGCCACCCCCAGAAACTAGCTGGGGCTGAGGTTGAAGTGGTGACAGATGTCCGCTGCTGGGCACAGGGCGGGGCATGCACGGAGCATTTCACAACTGGCCCTGGTGGTGGTTTCTCCAGTTGGTTTGTACCTGGCCATTTGCAGCCCTCGCCTCCCTCAGCCGGGAGCTGTCAGTGCTGTGATTTCCAGGCCGAGGAAATGTCCCCCGCTGGCCCTTGTCCGAGCCCCTGCCTTGCTACCCCAGCAGAATCGGGCCCAGCGGGTTCCCACCTGCAGGGTGAGGCGCGACAGGCAGCCCTGCCAGAAGGTTCCCCACGTGGGCAAAAAGCGCTTGTCCAGGCTAGCGGCCAACAGAGAAGAGGGTCAAGAGGGGCTGGGACCCAGGGTGAGGCAGAGGAGGGGGTCCCGGGGCCCACGCGGGGCCGATGGCTTCAGGGACACCCGTGGGCAGGGGCTTGCATGGGGGAGAGCCAGCGACGGCCGCCGCCTCATGCAGCGCGATGTCCGCACCTCCCTGCCCTGTGGGCGATCATGCTGCCTCTGTTGGGTAGTTTTGTCCTGGGGGGGGGTCCCCTCTTTGGAAGACAGTGGGCATGACACACCCTCAGGAGCAAGGCCAATTGTGCCTCCCCCCTGGGGTGTCCGGAAAGCTCCCCTCCCCTACTGAGCCTTGCTTTCCAGCTGCCCACTGCTCAAAATGCTGAAGATGAGCAAGTGTCTGTGGGTGGCCACGCAGAGAGCTCTGGGGGGCTTCAGCCAGGCCACGTGTTGTGGACGGTGGAGCTCCAGGTGGGCATGCACCGGCCTGGCCCTGGGCGCCCAGGCCGGGCGGGGACAGAAGTGCGGGCTGTGGCTGGCTGCTGACCATTGCATCAGTGGCTTGTGTTTTAATGAAGTCCTTGTCACCCCGTTAGAGAAGGCGGGTGTCCTGCCATGGGGTAAGGGAGGCGGCCGCACTGACAGCATCTGATAGTGGGCAGATGAGGTCCAGTAGCCATTTATTGGTCACGTGGACTCAGCCTGGGGGAGCAGGACACCACAGGCCCCTCGGGCCACGCGGGGGACGCACTTGGGGACAGAGTGACCCCAGGGGCTGCAGGAGGCGGGCTTTGCTGTGATGCGGCCGGGGGGCCCTGGTTCCCGGGGTGGATGAGCTTGGCTCAGTGGAATGATTCCGAGGCTGCAGGGGGAGAAGCAGGAGCTGTGATCGGGGAGGGGGCTTTGGGCTGGGGGCCTCGTCTGCGGTGGGTGCAGTGGGCGGCACGCGGGGCCGGCCGGTTTTGCCAGCACACGTGCTGGAGCCCTAGCGCTACGCCCCCAACGCTTGGGAATAGTCACGCCCTCCGCAAGTGAGTCGGCCGGTTCGAGCTCAGCCCGTCGGGCTCTGGCCCCGGGGCAGACACACCTCCTCTCCCCACTGCCGAGTCTGCCCTCCCTCAGTGACAACGGGCCCATCTGTCTCCCAGGGTGGCAGTGAAGGGTGGAGAGGGGTGTTGGGGGCAGCACAATGGGCACCCCCTAAGCATGAGTCTTGTTAGGTCTGGGGGGGAGGCCTGCTGGGTCCGGGGAGCGCCGCCCCCCTTGTAGGTCAGCAGCCGACCGCACGCCCCGTGCCCTGGCCTGGGGGTTTGCAAGCAGGTGCCGGGAGAAGGGCTGGGCCCGCCAAGCCCACGGCTGCCACGCTCCCGACCACACTCGGTGCTGCTCTGAATAACCGGGCAGCCCCTGGAGAGTGGGCCCCACTCAGCGGCCTGGAAAGTGAGCCGCAGGGCAGTGGTCAAGGGACCCCACCCAAGGGACATCGGAGACACAGCCTCCGTGGCGCTCAGCTGTCCCGGGCAGCTTGGGGGCCTGTCCCCACGGGGCAGAGGGCAACGAGGCGGAGGAAGAGGAAAAAGGGTGGCCTTTCTCCCCGATTCCCCTTGTCCTATAGGCAGGACAGAGCCAGGGACCCTCCTGCCCTGGGCCGGGCGACCCCGGAACGCACGTGTCTCGTGGTGAGCTGGCCATGGTGGTCCCCCTTGGACAGTGAATGGGGAGTGCCTGGAATTGAGGACTCCCCCCCTAACCCACCCCCTGGTGTCCCCTGCCCACCCCCCCCCCCGGGGTTGTACTGTGGCAGGACTTACCCTCCTGGCCTGAGCCCGCTGCTTCACCCCTGCCGCCCCTGCCCTCCCCGGGACTCAGCTGTTCCTGACAGTTTCGAGGGCCGGAGAGGCTTAAGGGGGACAGGGAGGTGATGAGGCCATTTCTTGGGCACCCCGGCAGATGTGGGGAGACCTGGGAGGAGGCAGAGGTCATGTGGTCGTCTGTCCCCATGGGCTCGCTCCTACCGCAGGCACCAGCACTCGCCAGTCAGCCCCAAGGACGCCCCCACCGGGGCCTGACAGCGGGGAGGTCGGGGTGCCGGGGTGGAGGCAGCTGTAGGGTGACCGCTCTGGCCCTGTTGGGATGGTGGCAGAGGGGGGGTACCAGCAGAGGCCCTGCTGATTAAGAGGGCTGGCTAAGTGCTCCCTGATGTGAGTGGCACCTTGGGGTGCGGGGGGTGTACTAAGATAGAACAGAGGGGGCCAGGAGCTGCAGCCTCCGGGGGGCAGGAGAAGGATCAGCTTTAGGAGGGCCCTCCAGGGGCTCCGTGGGGGTCCTGGGAAACCAGGGGAGCTGGGGGGGCTCCTCCCGGGGAAGGGGACACCCAGAGGTGACGGGGGTCTGCCACTGGCCCCAGGCACAGGACATTGGACCTTGCCCGTGTTCTCTGGCACTCCAGCCGGGCCTGGAACCCTGTCTCCATGGTTTGTGTGTGACCACAGGCAAGAACTCTGCAGCCCCGGCCTCAGTTTCCCCATCCGCAAGAGAGGGATGGATACACTGTACTTGTTGGATGGAGTGGTGGAGAGAATGGTGCACCCTTCTGAATGCTGGGCGGGTGTCTAGCAGGGGTCGGTACCGTCCCCACGCTCACGGGGCAGCCTGAGGGTGGGCAGGTCCGGGGCTCCTCCTCATGGTGCCTGTCAACATGAGACCCCTGAGCCCGCAGGTGAGGGCAGTGAGGCATATGGAGGGGGCACATCACCTGCCCGGGGACATCTTGCCCGCAGGTGGCCGAGGCAGGGGGATTCCAAGCCGCCCACTCCCACTCGGGGCTGCCCAGGCTTGGGGCATCTTGTCCTGGGCCCCGGGAGGGAGACCCCCGGGCACCGACCAAGGGCGGCACCTGAAGGGTGCCTGGTGGATGTGGGACGGGAGCATCGGGTTTGTCTGAGCGTCGGGGCGGGCAGGTGCTGCAGGAGAGGCCCGGGCTCGCCGGACGAATGTCCGCACCGTGCCCAGAGCCACCCAGCCGGGCAGTGATGGTTTCGGAGGGAAGAGAAGACTCTTCCCGGGGTCTGGGTGGGAAGGCAGATGGCCAGGGGTGGGGGTGAGAGGCCTGGCCCTGCTGTCTCTACTGGAAAGGGCCATAGGGTTGACGTCTGACAGACTTGAGTTCAAATCTCAGTTTTGCTGAGCGATTTGGGTGGTGTGATTTCCCTCTCTGAGCCCTAGAGAGATGGGTCACAGGATAGTCTGATCTCTCGAGGTGGTGGCCCTCGATCAGGGTGACCGACTGGCCCAGTTTGCCAGGACAGGGAACTTTCAGCCCTGAAACGGGGAAAGTTCTGGGCAAACTGGGATGAAGAGGTCACCTTATTGCTACTGTTCTCATTCTTTTTAACTGTGGTCAGATACACACAACACAAAATGTACCACCTTAACCATCTCTAAGCGCACAGCTCAGCATCATGAAGCACACTCACACCGTCCTGTGACCACCCCCACCCTCCGTCTCCAGAACGTTCCATCTCCCCCCATGGAGACTCTGTCCCCACCCCCTGCCCCAGCCCCGGCTCCCACCCTCTCCTCTCTGTCTGTGTGCACGGGACTCCTCTGGGGACCTCCTGGGAGTGGGGTCCTGCGGGATGTGTCCTTCTGGGTCCGGCTCCTCTCACTGAGCCCGGTGTCGTCGGGGTCCCTCCGAGTCGTGGCAGGTGTCGGGGTCCCTTCCTTCCTGAGGCTGGAGCGTGTTCCCGCGTGGGGACGGACCGCGCCGTGTGTACCCTCCCCCAGTTCATAGTTTATGGTACAAACTGAGTATCACGTGACAAGCTGCCGCTAGCTTCTCCGGGCCCGGGAACTTAACAGATGGAGCAGTTTAAAATCTGTTCCTGTTGCTTTCCCAGCTGGTGTGTTTTCAGACCCTAACTGGCGGCCCAAGATCATCAGCTCGACGCCTCCGTACGTGGCCAGTGCATGATTTGTTCCACCTGTGGGAGTGTAAGACGAAATCGTTTTCAATCCAGTGAAATGGAACTGGGCGCCAGTTCCTGGACCTGCCATGGTCCCAGTCTTGCCAAAGGCCGACACTGTTGTCTGCTTCCTCCCGCGTACGCGGCGACCCTCGGTCTGTGCTCACCCTCCATCCACCGATGGACACGGGGCGTCGCTTCCACCTTCTGGGGACTGAACCGTGCTGCCGTGCACCTGGGTGGGCACATATCTGTTTGAGTCCCAGCTTCCCGTTCTTCGGGGTGTGGACCCAGACGTGGGGTTGTCGGATCACACAGGAATTCTGTGTGCACCTTTCTGCAAACAGCCAGACTGGGGTCCACAGCCCTGCCCCATCTCCACCCCCCGCCCCCCTGTGCCCGAGGGCCTCGATGGCTCCCCATCCCGGCCGACACGTGTTACCCTCAGAGGGCTTTCTGAGTTGAGGATCTTATTGCCACTGCTCTGCCGTGACCCCGGTGTCTGGGTGGCCAGGCAGGGTGCCCCAATTCCTCCCTGCGACCCTTCACGCACCACACGGGCCGCAGATGGTTTCTGCCGAGGGGCACGGACGGGCTGCCTTGGGCTTTGCAGCCCCGAGGAGCTCTGTGCTCTGTCCCCGCTCCCGGCCGCTGCAGCTGGAGGGCGGCCCCGGTGACGCACACCTGACCGGACGTGGCTGCTGTCCTTGCAGACGCAGACCTTCCAATTCCGCAGAGTTTGCACGCGGCCCAGCTGTCACCCCTCGTGTGCGGCCCATGCACTGTGCCCCTGGCAAAAGTCTGGTGAATGAACCAACGTTTTGTGCCCAACGTATCAGCAGGACAGCGACGTGCTGCCGGCCAGTACGTGGGCACTGGGGCATTTTTATCAGCCACAGCTGCTGACAAAGCCCTTGGGTGAGATGAAATCACATTGACTGTTTTTTTTAATCGGGACAGCTTTATTGGGCTAGAATTAACATGCTGTACAACGCATCCGTTTAATGGGGAAGACTTCTTTTTTCTTTTTTTGTATATTCACAGGGTGGTGCCACTGTCAGTGGTTGTCCATTTTACTCCTCCTGAAGAAGGAGGCCCGTCCCCAGCCCCTGGCACCCACTAACCCACTTCCGGTCCCTGGATTTGCAGGGCTGGCTCCTTCTGAGGGTCTGCGCGGCGTGCGGACGGCTGTCTCCTCCCCGTGTCCTCAACGGGGTCCTCCCTGTGTGTGTGTGCACCTCCTCTGTAAGGACACACGTCGGGTTAGGGCCCACCCACCCTTGTGACCTCATTTATTTTTTAAGGATTTTATTTTTAAGTCATCTCTACTCCCCACGTGGGGCTTGAACTCACGACCCCGAGATCAAGTTGCACGCTCCTCCGACTGAGCCAGCCGGGCGCCCCCTCCAAGCACAGTCACATTCTGAGCTCCTGGGATGTTGGGGCTTCAACATATGAACTTGGGGGGACCCGACTGAGTTCATAAGAGTGTGTTTTGAAAGGTTTTGATTTTTGTTTGTTTGACATGAGGACTTAACAGATTCAAATCCCGCTGAAGCGTACAAGGATGCAGGGCTCTGAGCCGTTAGGCGCATAGCACGTGGGTGGTGAGGGGGTTTGGGGGCCCAGGCCCTGCTGGCCGTGACCCGCAGGCCTTCCCACCTCTCGTCTGTGGCCCCGGGGGGCAACGCATACGGTGACCCAGCACCCCCCGATGTGCCTGGTTCTCAGCAATTTCTGGGGACGCAGGACTTCCGGTGCTGAGACTGGGAACTTCCTGGCGAGTTGGGGCAGGCCCGTGACCCTACATGGACTGTGTCTTCATGTCGGGGGTTGGGGTGGGAGATGGGGGGCCCACAGGCCAAGTGCACGGGATCCTCCGAGCTCCGCTGCCCCCGCCTGTCCGGCCACTTAGCTCCGCCTCATCTGGGTCTTGCTCTGCTCTGGGCCTTGAGGCCCCAGGAGCGAAGAAGGGCAGCGGGGATTTTGCTAAGCTGCATGAGTTCCGGGGGCAGGAAGGCTGTTTAGAAGGGCCAGCGGCCGAGAGGGCCCGCCAGTCGGGAGGCTCCCAGGCTGCAGCGGAGGAAGTGAGCAGTTTCCCTGGGGACTGGGACCCCAAACCCGGGGTGGGGGGAGCGGGCAGAGCTCGTGGGACCCACTGGGGCCCGGCCCATTCTATGGTGAGGGGCAGGGAGCTTTGGAGCACCTGGAGAGCATACCCCTCAGACCCCACCGCAGGAGGCCTGGGGGGCAGTGGGGCTGGGGCAGATGGGGAGGAGGGGGCGGGGGTCCCGACACCCATAGTCCCTGCCCTGCCGCCTCTGCCCACCGACTGCAAATGCAGCAGGCCCTGACTGCACCTGTGGCCCGTCCCCTGCAAACGCAGGCCTGTGGCTGGCTCTCCTTCCCGGAATCATGCCGCTGCCCAGGCCTGATCTCCCCTCCCTTTTCTTTCGGTTGAGGTGAAATTCACATAAAATTAGCCGTTTTTAAGTGAACAATTCACTGGCATTTGGTGCATCCCCAGTGTTGGGCCACCACAAGTTCTATTGAGTTCCAGAACATTCTGTCACCCCAAAAAGAAACCCCGTCTCCATCAGCCGTCATCCCCCCTTCCCCAGCCGTCAGCGCCCACGAGCCCCCTTCCCGTCTGTGGATGAGCCTTTCCATAAGTTCGCTGGCTTTGTCCAAACCTGTCTGGACTGCGGACTCTTCCCGCCCTTCTGGATTGAGAGGGGTGGGCAGCTTGAGGTCCACAGCCTGCCATGGGTATCGCCCTCAGGTCAAGGGGCACCCTGTCCCCTCCCACCCCCCCTATACTCCAGGCTCCCACGGGCAAAGAGAATGGTTCTGGGGAGAGCCAGGTTCAGATTCCAGCTTCACCGAGGCACTGATGATCTCTGAGCCTCAGTCTCCCCAGCTGTGAAATGGCTGCAAAGGAGAAATTGTCCCACCAGGGTTTTGGGGAGGGTTCAGCGAGACGTGGTTCCTGGGCCAGGAAAGCTTCCCAGTCACCTTATAACGTAGGTATGTTCCAATCACAGAGGAGGTGCTGGGGGTGTGGTGAATGTGGGGCGCGGCCAAGAGCCAGGGGCACACTCAGGCTTGGCTGACTTCCCAGCCCCTGCTCCGGGCCACTCTGCGCTGTCTTTGAAAGCTCACAAGAAATTTCCTCTCTGGGGAAACTGAGGCCCCAAAGACCCCCACGCAGACCCCAAGGTCACATCAGCATGGGTCCAACCCGTGGAGACGGTAACTGCCCAGGGTTCTCGGTGCCTCCGAAAACACAGGCTGGACCCCTGTGGTTTAAGAAAACAGGCCTGAGTTCTGCTTCCAAGCCCCATCTGGGAGTCGTTCAGGAGCGAGTTCTGAATGTCTTCCAGGACTCGGTGGAAGCGCCCCTCACGGGACCTCCTGCCATTCAGGTACACCAAAACCAGGGGCCCTGGGGACACAGCGGGTCCAGGGCGCTGTTGGGAAGCAGGGGGTCAGTTCCCAGGGAAATGGGCAGACTGCTGAGTCAGAAGGAAGCTGCTCACCTGCAGAGTCGCACCGCTGGACCAGGACGGCCTCCAGGGCTAACAGCAAGAGGTACTGGCAGTGAGCCTGGAAGAGGGACTTCCAGGTCTCCCGAATGGGGAGGGGCTGGCCCATGTCCCTCAGAAGGACAGACAGCAACAAGGGCTGGTGAGGATGGGGAGAAATGGAAACCCTGGTGCGCGGCTGGTGGGAGGCAGTGTGGCTGATCCCCGGAGCACTGAGCTGAGGATTCCCGTATGGCCCAGTGATTCCGCATCTCCATGTCTGCCCTAGAGAAGCTCGTACCTGAATGCGCACAGCAGGAACCACAGGTGTGACAGGTGGACACAACCCGAATGTCGGTCAGCTGATGAACAGATACACAGCGTGCCCCCACGCACGGCACGTCCCTCGGCCGCGAGCAGGAGCGAGGCGCGCACACACGTGGCCCCAGGGGCGGACCCCGAGCCCACGACGCTCGGGGAGGGAACCAGGCACAGAAGGCCACACGGGGTGTGAGTCCACGTGGTGACACGTCCGGAACAGGCTCATCCGCGGACGGGAAGGGGGCTCGTGGGGGCCGGGGGCTGGCGGAGGGGGATGAGGAGTGACCACTGGTGGGGGCGGGGCTTCTTTTTGGGGCTGATGAGAAAGTTGTGGAACTGGACAGACGTGGTGGCCGCACGGCATTGTGAATGCGCTAAATGCCGCCGAATCACACGCTTTACCATGGTCAGCTGCGTGTGATGTGAACTTCACCTCCATTACGGAGAAAAGCTGAGACTCTTCCAGCTTTGATCAGAGAGACAGGACCCGTGTGGACAGCGGGAGGGTCAGGAAGATGCCGCGCTGCTGGCTTTGACAACGGGAAGAGGGCAGGAGCCAAGGGTGCGGCGCCTCCAGAAGCAGGGCAGGCGAGCAGTGGAGCCCCCCCGGAGCCCCCAGAGCCAGCCCTGCCCACGCTGGACCTTAGCCTCTCCAGACCCACCAGACACCTCGCGGTCAGAACTGCAGAGGATAAGTTCATGTTGTTGAAGCCAAAACTTTTTTTAGATAAAAGCGTGGTATTGTTCTACACTTCTGCAAACCTCGCTCGATGTCTGGCTTAGGCCGAGACCGCTGGTGTCTCACCTGCTTCCACCGGCCGTCTTGGCAGGTGTGCAGGAAGAGCACCCAGCCTCACAGCGACAGTGAGGGGGGGGATGTTCATGGCCTCTCAGGCCTTTCTGGGCAGTCTCCTTTGTCCTGCAACTACACCCGACAGGTGGAGGTTCCGGAAGGTGAGTTATTCTCTTTTGTCCTCAGATCCAGCGAAATCCACCCGTCTGTCTTTGCACTCTGAATGTATCTTTTGGCCATGCATGATTTTGACCTTGAGGACTCCCTGATAGGGTCTCAGGGACCACCCCCACCTCCCGCCCCCAGGGAGTCCCCCACATGCTTAGCGAACTACTGGTTAAGGATCCTGGGTAAGGATCCAACCAGCCGGGTGAGCTTGGCCCCACCCTTGCCTCTCTGGGCCTCGCTGTCCTCATCTTCATGGCGGGAGGCAGATGGCCTCAACCCTCGGGAGGGAGGCTTTCTTTGGGCTTGAGCCCCCCCCCCCCCAGGGGGTTTTATGAAGGGGGGGGGGGGGGGGGGAGGATGCCCTGCCCCTACGCATCATTTACCTGCCCCTCTGCAGCCAGAGCTGCTGCCACAGGGCCTTTGCACGTGCTATATTTTCTTCCTCGAACCCTTCGTCTTTTTTTTTTTTTCTCTTTCTGGTGCAAAAAAGTGCTTATTATAGCACAGGGACAGGACCCATGGGCAGAAGGAGCTGCCGGAACCCCTTCGGTCTTACCCAAGCCTCCTCCCTGTGGCCTACTTTGCCTAAACCATTGTGTGTCAGCTTGGACGTCCCCTCCTCCAGGAAGTCTTTCTGCTTCCTCCAACCCCTTCCTCTACAAAGGTAGGGCCAGGTGCATCTTATTCTCCATTGTGTCCCTGGCACCCAACAAGGCAGGGACCCCCTAAATGGTGGGGAAGGAGCTAGTGAAAGATCATCGAATCGAGCCCCTCAGTGGAACAAATGGGGAATCTGAAGCCATGAGTGAGAGGGAGCTGTTAGAACTCGAAGACGGAGCCCCCGACCGTGGCCTCCAGAGGCCTCCCCAGCGTCCTATCCCTTCCTGTGGAGGCCGAAAGAGGGCTTGCAGGGAGGCGCACGCCCCGATCCCTGCAGGCCGCGGACCGGACTTTAGGTTAAGGACCTGAGCTGGGGAGGGTCTCCTGGATTGTCCGGTGGGCCCCACACGTGGTCAGTCGCAAGTCCTTCACCCTTTCGTCACCTCCCCGCAGGCTGCGGACGGAGGCCGTCTCCTCTACCTCCGAGCTCCTTTCCAACCGGTCTCACCCCTGGGCTCCCCGCCAGGAGCCCGATTTCAGCAAGAATCCTGCCAAGTCACTTAGCCAGACCCCTCCCCCCGCCCCCCTGCCGTGTCTCCTCTCAGCAGCTCCCTGTCCACCGAGCCGCCTCCCTTCAGCTGTAAAGCGGCGTGTGTCCCCCAGGACTTCTGTGACCTCCCTCTCCTGATTCCGCCGGCGGGAGCCCAGTGGCCAACACAGCCGAGGGACACGGAGAGCATGTCGTCAGTTCAGCTAGTCGTTAAGGACTCCGCGCGTGGCTCCAGCCAGGACTGAGCCGGTGCAGAGGTTAGGAGAGGTCACTGGCGCCGTGACCGTCTCTTGGAAGGCAGCCGCCAGGGACAGTGTGAACAAGGGACCCCCTGTGTCCCCTCCCCCCTCCAGCCCCTTCCGGGCCTCCGTTTCCTTGACTGCCAGCGTGGCTGCCCCTGTGACCTCTAGCCCCCTCGGGCACCTGGCGGGCGGCGGGTGGGGATGCTGGTCCGGGAGGCGACCTCTGACCCAATTCCAGTGGCAAGAACTTCCCGGGAGCCTCCTTGTGGGGCACGAAGCCCAGAGCACGGGTGACAGCGACGTGCCCAGACAGGGGCCCTGGCAGGGTGCCTCCGGGAGGCCTCCTGGGGTCCGCTCGCCTGGCACACAGTGCGACACACCTGTCCCCAAACAGCGCACAGGTCATGAAGGCCGACCATCGCGTGTCAGAGTGTTCGATTCCCTTTTTGGGAAACGTCCGGAACAGGCAAATCCACAGACCCAGAAAGTAGCTTAGTGGGTGCCAGGGCCTGGGGAGTGACTACTGCTCCTGGGAACAGGGTTTCCCTTCGGTGGAGATGGAATGTTCCGGAACTAGATAGTAGGGACGTTTGCACAATGTTTGAATGTTCTAAAATGCCACTAATGGTAAATTTAGAAGAGAGAGAGAGAGAAGCCAGGTCCGCACTGAGCTCCGGGTCCCGCTAACACCCGTGCGGCTGATCCAGCCCCCGGCCTTTGCGCGGGCCGGGCCCTCTGCCGGGGACGCCCTCCGCCCACCTGCTGGCCGGGCTGACCGCGGCTTTCCCCATCGGGTCTCCAATCAGAGAGGACCCTTCTTTCCGGGACAGGGCCTGGCCCCTCGTCCTGGTCCCCGGGGAGGCCCTGGTCTCCTGGGTCAGCCTCCCCCTGCCCCCCGCCAGGCTGGGAGCAGCATGAGGGAGCAGGACCCTTGCAGGACCCCCAGAGCCAGCGGATGAACAGGTGCATGAATTTATGAGCGAAGGGGTCAGGTTTCCAGAACCCCCTCAGGGTAACTGGAGACTTGGTGGGGTGGGGAGAATGGGTGGCCCCATCGCCCCCAGACCGGGAGCAGCCCCCGTGATCCCAGCCGCAGCTGTGCCCCTATGCAGCCCGCCCCGCCCTGAGGGGCGCCTCGTCCGGGACAGTGAAGCCAGTCCCGCGGGGCCGGGCACCTCTCCTGGCCCCTCTGTCCTGGGTGCCCAGTCCTCCTGCACCTGGCAGGGGGGTTCTAGGCTGCCCTCTGTGGGGCACAGCCCCCACTGTCCTGTGTGGCCCTGGGCGGGCCGTGTCGCCTCCCCTTGCTCACACGGGCACCGTGCTGGGTGGGGCGTGGGCTCCGACTGTTATTACGTGATGTTGTGATGCATCACAAGAAGGAAACACTTGGTCTCAGTCCCAGCTCCTGGCACACAGTTCCTAAACCCTTGGGACTTCCTAGGTGGGAAGAGGGAGGACCTCTGTCCTTGGTTCCTGAAACAGGTCCAGAGCCATCGAGATGAAGGCGGTGTCTTTTGCTGTTTGTGACGCGCCCTTTAGTCACACCTGTGTTTATGCGAGTGGGGGGACTTTTGGAAAGCCAAGGCCACAGGCTGGGGCTGGCGACCAGCGGACCCCCGAGGAGAGGCAGGGCTGGGGGTGGGGTTCATCACCAACGGCCAGAGGTGAGGACGCCTCCTGTGGGTGACGGGACGGCTCGGGGACGCGCCCCTCGCACACGCCCTGCCCCCCCCATCTCTTCCGCTGGCTGTTCCTGAGTTAGATCCTTTGTCATGATCAGGTTAAAAGCACGTAAACCTTTTTCTTGAGTTCTGTGAGCTGCCGGGGGAAGGTTGAGGGAAGTCCTGATTTTTGGCCACTTGGGACAGAAGTGTGGGTGACCTGGGGGCCCGCCCCCGGGGCCTGGCGTCTGAGGTGGGGACGTGCACACGTGCGGGGCTGAGCCCTTAACCTGCGGGGTCCGTGCATGGCTCTGCGCAGTGTCAGGATTGGGTTAGGTCGCAGGACACCCCACCGGTGGCCGCCGGGAGCTCGTGGGGACCCCTCCCCGAGTCCGGTGTGGGAAGTGTTGGTGTGAGTGTAGAGAGACACAGAGTCTTCTCTTTCAGTAATAGTAATAATAACATATATATAATTGTTAAATTATTACTACTGTCACCTGCTGACTAGGTTTGATTCCAGACAGGACTGGGAGGTTACCCGAGGCCGCCTGCCAGGGGTCACCCAAGGTCACCCAAGGTCACCTGCGGCCACCGGCCCGAGGTCGCCCGGCAGTTCAGGCCAATTCGTCCGCTCCCGGCCCAAGGCCAGCGCCACACCTTGGGGAAGTGGACAAAAGTAACCAACCTCCCTTCTCAGTTACCGCTTCTTTATTTCCACATAAAAATCCCCCAAAGCTCATGGAAATGATGTCTGAACATCATGACAGTAATCCTAATGAATTGTTCTGTTTTTAAAAACCACAAAATTCACCGTCGTTAGGATGGGCGTGTGAGCTACGACTGAAGGACGCATCCCCTGTGTCCCGGGAGGAAAACCCAGCGTCCCTTCCCGACGAGGTCCGGGGGCCGGGGGCCGTTGCGTTTTGGCCACGACCACCCTGGAGACACACGCCTTCCGCAAAGCCGATTCGGAGGTGCGGGCGGCAGCCGGCCTGGACACGGCGGCCCCCTCTGGATGGAGCTGTGCGCTGGGACTTCTCGCGCCTGGACACAGCCCCTGCCCCCGGGGTCTCTCTTGATCCCAGAGGGGCTGCTGCGGCCGAGCTGGGGTCCTGGGTCCCGCCTGCCCATTGTCTGTGGCTGCTGGTGGTCCGGAGGGGTGGCGGGCCGGCCACGCTGGGCCAGGTGGACCCCGTTGCAATTTCTTGTGCAGCCTGCAGGCTCCTCCGGGGGTGGGGGGCGGGAGGCTGGGGTCTGCTGCTTCCTGTCCCTCTGTCGCCTCCCGGGACGCTCAGTAACTGGCTCGGGGTAGACGGCATCAGTTCCTATCCCTTAGCTTGCAGCCAAGTTCCAGCCTCCGGGCAGCGGCTGCGTGCATAGAGGTGGGAGTTTGCAGCTTTGGGGTCCACATGTTGATCCCGGGGAAGGACAGCCGGCCGCCCAGGCCTGGAGTTTGGGGCAGGCCCCAAGCGGACTGGGAGTGGGGTCTCTAGGAGGGCAGCCTGGAAGCGGCCCATCTGCCAGTCTCTGCTGCCTCAGGCTGCTGGTGACACGTCTGGGCCCCAACACGGTCCTGTCTTTCATTCGGCATTTGGGAAACACGGCAGAAACACACATTTAAGAGCCCCCCACGCCCCCAGGTGTCCCCGCCTTTCCGGGGCAGTGCTGTGCCGCAGAAGATGCGGGCCCGAGCTCGCTCAGAGACTCACCGTTTTCCAACGCGGTGGTCTCCGGTGTTTGGGGGGGGGGGGGACAGTTCCTTGACGTGCGGGACCCTCTCCCGCGCAGCAAAATGTTGGGCATTCCTTTTCCTCAGCACCAAACACCACTGGCTCCCTCCCACCGTTGGACTAACCTCCAAACACCTGACGTCCCAGGTCGAGAGGCATTTGACCTCGCCACCGAGGCCGAGAACCTCATGCTCAGCGTGCATGAATCCCGACCGCTAGAAGCTGGCCGCAGAGCCAGTAGGAGGGGTCCCGGAGAAGGTGCCCAGTCAACTTTCACTCAGATTTATAGAAACAGAGACTCTTAAGATTGGAGGGGACCACAGAGGACCACATTCTGCAAGCGCTTCCCAGCCTTTTCTTAAATGCCTCCTCAGATGGGGAACTCACTACCTCTAACGGCCACCCGACGGGTGTTTGGGCTGCATTAGGAAAGTCTGTCTTTTGTCCAAGGTAAATTTGCCTCCTTTGACTGCAGGTCCCCACAGCATCCAGGCCATGGGGATTTCCTTTCCCAAGTGAACTTCCAAATACTCAAGCCTGTAATACCCTGTATCTTCCTTCACGCAGTTCAGAGCCCATTTCCCCTTGGTGGGAGCCTGAGGGGCACACCCCAACCCTGCAGTGGGGGGGGACCAGGAAAGGGGGGACACTTCATTCCCTCAGTAGGAGGTATTGACCAGGACTGCCCTGGGGTGTGGCATCCATGTGAGAGGGGCTTGAGAATGTTCTAGATGGGGAGGGGCGGTTTTATAACTGAAGGGCCGGGGTAATTATCGGCAGCTCACTGGTGCCGTGGGCTCCGATGCTCCCAAAGAAGGTGGGTGCCAGAAGAGATGGGGGGAGCTGGTCAGATGAAAACCCAGGAGGTGGAAGGCTGGGAGGTTCCCGGGGGGGCACGGCACAGGTCGGGGGCTGAGGCTCCAGGCCGGATGCCCAGAGCAGCAGGGGCTCTTCTAGGAGAAAAGGCACAAGAACAGATCCAGATCCGGCCAGGGAGCCGGTGGGCATTGGTGGCTCCAAAGTGGGCCAGGTGACAAGCAAGAGAAGGGTCTTGAATCAGGACTTTGTGCAGTGGGAGGGGGTCTCTGAAGCCATCAAGGACACCCGGGCCATGCCCTGAGCTTCTTGCTCTTCTTGGCCGTGAGCTCATGAGCGTGGAAGGGTGGAGGGCTGAGGACTGGGTCCTTTTCTGGAACACACTAATACCGCGTTGTTTAAAACAAAACAAAACATTCTCAAGCAGCTAAAAAGGAGGCTGGGTTTCAGAGAAGGATGGAGACTGGCATCCTCCGAAGACGGGGACTCAGGATGAGGGGGGGATGAGGTCCAGGGCCGGAGGGCGTCTGACAGAGATTTCTTGGCATCTAGAATCTTCTTTCTTGTCCTGCTCTGTATTCTTGTCACCTCAGGACAGGCTAGAGAGGAATAAACACAGGTCAGGTCATTGTTACTGTTTTTAAAGCAAGCGGGGCATGCATCCCTGTGTGGAATCCAAGAGCATGACCCAATCCGGCTTTGGGGGTCTTCAGCAGCAAGAGGGGTACCCGCTGCCTGCCACCCACCTTCCAGGTGTGGTTCTGAAGGGGACCGCTCCCTCCGTGCCGTAGCAGAATCGGCCCTGGGGCTGGCGCCTCCAGTCAGACCCGAAGGAAGCTTCAAAGCAGCCCCCTGTCCTTGGTCCCTCCATCCGCCATCTATTTACCTACACATCTGTCTGTCCGTCCATCCATCCGTTGCTTCCTACAGTATCTTCTTTTGTGTCTTTCATTATTTTATTTTTAAAGATTTTATTTATTCATTTTTAGAGAGAGGGAGGGAGGGGAGGAGCAGAGCGGGGGGGGGACAGGGAGAAGCAGACTCTATGCTGAGCGAGGAGCCCGATGTGGGGCTCGATCCCAAGACCCTGAGATCGTGACCTGAGCCGAAATCAAGAGTCAGACACTTGGGGCGCCTGGGTGGCTCGGTCGTTAAGCGTCTGCCTCCGGCTCGGGTCATGATCCGGGAGTCCCGGGATCGAGTCCCACATCGGGCTCCCCGCTCAGTGGGGAGTCTGCTTCTCCCTCTGCTGCTCCCCCTGCTTGTGTGCGCTCTCTGTCTCTCTGACAAATGAAATCTTTAAAAAAAATTCTAAAAAAACCCCAACAAGCCACAACTGTAAGTACAACACCTTTGTCGAGCTCTGTGGGTCCGTCCAGCAAACCTGAACCTGAGGGTGGTCTCCATGACCCCCCAACACACAGGCTTTCCTGGCATCGGGAACAGGTGGGGACCCTGAGACAGGCCGTGGGCAAACGGTGTACCCGTGGCTGAGTAATACAGCCCGGGCTGGGGGCCCCTGGCCGGCTCAGTCCGTAAAGCACATGACTCTTGATCTCAGGGTTGTGAGTTCAAGCCCCGTGTTGGGCGTGGAGGCTACTTAAAATTAAAAATAAAAATAAATAGCTGGGCTTTATGGGGCCTGGCTCCAGGCCAGTGTCTCAGTCAGGGCCACCATGTGGCTTAGCTCCGGGGCCTCATGGCAGTGGCGCCCCCTGGAGTTGTGCAGGAACAGGCTGCCTGCCACAGAGGAGACCCTGGAGTCCCGGGAGCCGATGCCTCTCTGACTCCCCAGACAGTGGATCGTGGGGCGGTTCTCATGCGGCAGGCTCCACGTGGGACATCTGGAAAATCAGGCACCGAGATGGCTCTGCGTCCCACTCACCTCGTCTCCTGATCTTCTGTACCTGGCGCAGATCTGTGGAAGAGAGACGTCTTAGCATGATTTGTCCATCTGGGGAGCCCTGGCTTTTGGCCGAGAGCCCCAGCAGGGGCCGACACGGCTTCATCTTCATCTGTTACAAGTAAGGGCTGGCGCGTGTCTGCTGCATAACCGGTGAGCAGGCGGGGTCCAGCGACGACGGGCCGAGACCACCGAGGTTGCTCATGGTCCGGGCAGCCCGTGCCTCTGGGTCGCGGGAGGGCAGGAGATGGAGGCTACTGAGGAGGGTCAGATGCAGGAGGCGGGCAGGGCAGGGGCAGGGCAGGGGCAGGGCAGGGCAGGGGTGGATGATGGGGAGAGGGCCGGAGCCGGGCTGTGTTTTCCGCCCCCCATCCCAGGGCGAGGCGCCAGAGGACTTGCTGGGTGTGAAGAAAGAAAAGCGGAGGAGGGGAGGGAGCAACGGCTTGACGGGTATGGGGTCCCTTCTGGGGTGACGTTCTGGACCTAGAGAGTGGTGCAGGATGCCCAGCTCTGCCAGTGCCCTAAAGGCGCCCGGAAAGTGCGCTCAAAAAACAGTTTGCTGCATGTGAATTTCACTTCCGTAGAATAGCCCCCGGAGAAGAGGGGGGGGTGCTGGGACCGGCCACCCAGGGGCTTGGCCCACGGCCCCAGGCAGGCAGGCAGCCGAGCCGGACAGGAGCGGACTTTTACGTTTTATCAACTGATAGTTTATTTATTTTTAAAGACTATTTTTTTTGACGTCCTCTCTCAGCCCAGCGTGGGGCTCGAACTCACAGCCCTGAGATCAAGAGTCCCACTGTGTACTGACAGCCGGCCAGGCACCCCGACGGTTTCAGTGGAACCGCTGGCCTCTGCGGTGTCCCCGTGGGGACAGCCCGGGGTGGAGGGAAGAGGGACCCCGATCCCGAGCACTCATGACGGCGCCGTGGTCGCTCTTACCGGCCGTTCAGGGGCTCGGCAGCCTCGCCCGTGGTCACCCGCACACCCACCTGCTCTCCGCCGGGGCCGCCTCTGGCTTCTCCTCGGACCTGGGCAGGACGAACTCTGGCTGCGGCCTGGCGCTGGGGACACAGGGGGACAGCGAGGGTGGTGAGCCAGCGTGGCCCGCTGTGGCCTCTGAGGGCAGCACGGACGGGGTCTCTCTGCCCCCGGACGGGCCCCGAGGGCGCAGAGATGCCCCCCGGGGTTACTGACAGCAGAGGCGGCCGTGAGGAAGGGGGCGTGCGCGAGGGCAGGACGGGGGAGGAAGGAGAGACCCCGAACATTTGTCTCAGCTGGTCATCCCTGACACCTCGTGCCTTTGTCCCGCGGCCCTCCTTGCGCGGACGCTGTCGCCCTGTGCCCTGACTCCGGCTCTCGGGGCCGGTCTCTGTTCCCTCCACAGCTAAGGCTTGGGAGGCCGGTGGGGCACCATCCGGGGAGACAGAGGGACAGACATGGTGAATTTTATGTTGCGTGTATTTTACCACAATAAAACATTAAAAGAGAGTGAAAGACAGGATGGAAGGCAGAGGGGGAGGGAGGGAGGGTAGAGGAGAAGGCTCGGGCCCGTGCGTCCGCCTGCCCTGGGCCTCCCTCGGTGCGGCCCTCGGCTCGTCATTACTGGAGGACACGGTGCGAGGCCGCCACACCCTCTGCTCCTTCTGTGGCTCGTCCGCCCACGTCACCCACCCTGCCGCAGGACCCGCTCTCCTTACTTGGTGAGGTGTCCCTCTCCTGTGCCATTCGAGGAGCCCTCTGGACCACGACCCTCTTATCCACCTGTTTCCCCTGAGGCAGGCACAGGGCCTGGCAATGACAGAAAGCCCCAACCCTTTCCCAGACTTGCTGTGTGGCCCTGGGCAGGTGCCTTGCCCTCTCTGAGCCTTGGATCCCCAGGCTGTAAGATGCTGTCAGGAATCCCGGCCCTGCCCCGCTCTGGGGGGTGGGGCGGGCCTGGAATACCCCCGAGGTCCCTGTGACCGCCATTCGTGGTTATACCACTGATGGAAATTGAGCCAGAAAGCTAGTGAAGGGGCATTTCTGGGTCTGTCCGGGGTGAGGGTGGAGCTTGTGTCCTCTCTATCAAGGGACAACTTAATTTTATCATGATTACTACGAGCCACCGTTTTTGCTAAATGGGTCCCATTGTCTTGATCTCTCACGTAACTGAACTTTTTACTCGCCTAACATCACTCTGGGATTCAGTGGGGGAGACCAGGTTAGAACCCTCGTCCGATTCAAAGCCCGCAACACGGCCGTGTGTGTGGATGCCATTGGTCCCTGCTGAGCGGAAGCCACCAGCTGCCCCCCGACTGTGGGCCCCACCCAGCCCCAGCCCTGAAGCGGCCCTGATGCGACGGCCCCTCTGCACAGACCTCTCTCTCCTGGCCTTGAGCCTTTCCTCTTCGTACCTGGAAGACAGAAAGTAAAACGCATCAGACACGGCCCTGCTTCCCCGGTCTGTGTGCTGCCCGGGGGCTCTCTTTCCGCTTGGGAACGGAGAAACGGTCTCATGCCAGCATCTGGTAGATACCACTCAGCAGATGTTTTGGGGGGCCTGATTCAGCACCAGAAATTGCACACAGCCATTAGAAAGCATGCCCCTACATCAGGGCCGTTTTCTTACAAAAGGCTGGAGAGTAAATATTTTCCACTTCGTGTAGGCCAGTTTCAGCCACAGTTACTCAATTCAGATGTAGCTCAGAAGCAGCCCTAGTGGATCCGTCCATGGATGGGGCGTGGCTGTGTGCCAATAAAACTTGATCGATAAAACAAGCTGTGGGCCGGGGCTTGGTGGCCCACTTACCCTCTGATCTCACATGTGTGTGTTTCACTGCGTTTCCCTCTGCTCTGCGGCTCCCGCTCATGTCTGGTTCCCCAGGCATCCGAGAGGGGAGGGGTGGGGCCCGGGGAGGGGTGGTGTGGGGGATGGGGGCGGGGGACAGTCGCACGCCACGAGGGACACTTACTGAAGCACGCACTCTGGGATTTGCACATGTTCCATGGGGATGAGCTGCTCCAGATCTTCCAAGCTGTGCACGTACTGGATCTTGTTGATGAATTTGACGCTGGCAGGAGGAGAAGGAGGGAGAGGTCTGTGGGCTAAGCCTGGAAGGTGTGCTGGCCAACAGGGATGCCCTGAGCACCTTCCATCAAACCTCCGTCCCTGCCCGGCTAGCCTCTACCCGTGGCCCTCGTGAGGGTGGACAGAGCAGCACCCGGGGTCAAGGGAAGGGTCCCCGCTGAGCTTTGTCACCAGCTGCTGCTTTGAACTCATGGTTACTGTTGTTGTTTTTTTTTTTTTAATTTAATTAAACTACGTTTGGTGAAATGCAAAATACGCTTTCTTTCAAGGTCAAATAATGTTTCTAAATGACAGACAGAAGGTCTGGAGAATACAGCACTACAGAAAATAATAGAATAATCGAGTAACAGTAAAACAACAACAACAACAACATAAGATAGAGCCCAACATCTACAAAAGTGTGCTAAGGCGTTTCCTATCTATTTTTAGAGATGAGATGAAAATTCGGCTCCGGCTTTCTAGCAGCCGATGCAAAGGGAGACACATGATGAATTACACGGTTCACAGTGTCCATTAGGGAAAAAGCAAGCCGGCGCTCGGCAGAAGGCCGCTCGTAACTGATTAGGCATGACAGACGTTCCCCGCGGAGAGTCACAAAGCGGCCGTGTGCAGCGGAATGAGCTGCGCCAACTGCTTTCATGCAGTTCAAACCACTCTTTTTTAAATAAGAAGGAAAAAAAAAAAACACCCAGTTATTCTTGGAGCCCGAGGTCTCCCTCCTGTTGTCATGAGAAGGGCCCGCGGGCAGGGAGTGAGCCTCAGACAGACAGGCTGGAATCCTGTCTCCACTACCTGAGTACGTCCGGCCCGGAGGGCTTGCAGGGTGGACCGAGCTGATTTGTTAGAAAGGATTTTAGGGTGCGCAGAGCCCGCACCTGCCGCCACCACCTGGTGATGCCCAGCATGCCGGTCCTCAGACACCAATGCCCGAATCTCCACGGTGACAAGGCTCTGTCTGCCTGTGGGGCCAGCTTCCTGTCTCACAGTGGCAGGCGGGGAGGGGGGGTCCTGGGAGGCAGAACTCACTGGGGCGAGGGGCATCCCCAGCCTTCTGATCATCACAGGACAAAGTGGCCTCGTCTTGAGTTGTAATCACACCCTCGGGGCCGCCGGGGACCCAGAATGGTCTCCGCTTTCCTCGGCTTGTAAATGGGGACACTCACTTTTCTCTCCTGCTTCTTTCTTTTGCTTTGAAAGCTCAAAATGAGACCCTCAAAATTCGCTCGTGGGAAAGCAGTCACGGGTGAGAGAGTTATCTGCATTCGAGGCAAATGTCAGCTGCCGGTTGGGGGGTACTGAGGACAGCAGAGTGCGCTTCTGTTCGGCTGGGGTGCGTGCTCACCGTTTAGCCCAGGGGGTCCATCGTTACACACACAGCCCGTGATGAGCATACAGACTCCCCTGATTTTACTAGTATGCAAATATTTTAAGGTGCTGCCAAGTCCCTGAACTCAGACGGGCTGAGGTCACCTCCTTGCAAATTGTTCACGCTGAGAGCATGATCCTTCGGAGGGTCGACCTTCCCTCAGGCTCATCACACATCATTAACTGGGAATGTGGACGTGAAGGATTTTTTTTTTTTTTAGGTTTATTTACGTAAGCAATCTCTACACCCCACGTGGGGCTCAACCTTAAGACCCTGAGATCAAGAGCTGGGCGTGCGCTCTACTGCTCAAGCCAGCCAGGCACCCCCTTGAAGGATCTCGATTCGATTCAATGCTTTGAATCATATTAAATTAAATATCGGGTTTATGTGATCGACTAGGGCGTTTCACACGACTAATTTTGTTTTACTTGATCTGTATATCGGGCACTTTTATATCGCGCAGTAAAGGATTAACCCAGCGGGTTGAAGTGCTCAAACCCCACCCATTGCAAAGAAAAAAAAAAACAAAAAACGGGTTCCTGATGCTCGTGGGACGTGGCCGGTAAGCACTTGGAATGCCCTGCCTGCTGAGTGCCCTGGGTACTTGGGCCTTGAGCCCTGCCGCATAGTCCGTGTTAAGGATGTGACCTCTGGTGGGCGTCTTGGGCACATCCCATCCGTGTGACCTCTGGGTCGCCCGAAGACAGAAGCTAAGGTGGGTCGCTTGGCTACTCCATCCCCGTGTGGCTAAACCCCTGTGAAAACCTTGGAGAGCAAAATGAGCTTGCTGCCTGATGGTAAATTCCTCTGTTGTTCTTACACATCATCACAGAGACAACTGAGGGCTTTTGCAACCAGTCCGTGGGAGGGGACCCCTTTGTCCTTTGCCACCTTCGATCTGCACCCTTCCCCTGTAGCAAACAGTAACAGCTTCTCTGAGTTCTGTGAGTCCTTCCAGCGAATCGTCACAGCTGAGGGTGGTCTCAAGGACCCCCAACACACACGGCTCGTGACATTATTGCTGGGAGGGGCTCAGACCCTCCTGCCATCCTCAGGGTCCCCACCCAGATGCTGGAGTGGACAGAGCTGGGCTCACTTCTGGGGGGACTGTGGTGGCCTAGCGACCTGGCTGCATGACCCTGGCTGAGTCCCTTGACCCTTCTGAGCCCCAGTTCCCTCCTCTGTGAAATGGGTTCGCGACAGCATCAGCCACTCGGGTCGTGGTTGTAAACGTGAAAAGGTATCCAGCATTTACTATGGGAGGGCTGCTTGCTAGTGTTTTTCCTGTGTTAGTCCCTTAATAACAACACATGGGATTGAAAATGGTTTAAAGCGACAACACAGGGGCGCCTGGGTGGCTCAGTCGGTTAAGTGACTGCCTTCGGCTCAGGTCATGTTCCCAGGGTCCTGGGATCGAGTCCCACATCAGGCTCCCTGCTCAGCGGGGAGCCTGCTTCTCCCTCTCCCTCTGCCTGATGCTCCCCATGCTTGTGCTCTCTCTCTGACAAATAAATAAATAAAACCTTAAAAAAATAATAAAGCAACAATACAGATTCATGGTGGAGATGCCGCAAAATACAGATTAAAACAGGAGACGCACACAACCCGGGAGGGGGGCCGGCATAGGGCACAGGGCGCAGGGCACAGCGTCCTTACCTGATGAAGGGACGGGAGATGGCCAGCACCGTGCGGATGAACCAGGAGGGGTGCACGATGATGAGGGACTTCAGGTTTTTCCGCAATCTGCGGGGGAAGCAGAGGAAGCAAGCCCCCGGGAGGGAGGAGCTACCAGGGGCCGCCTCCCCCTGTGCTCCCAGCGGGCGCCCCTGCCCCCTGAGCTCGTCTCCAGTCTCCAGGGAGGAGAAGGGGCTGCGAAGCTGGGCCCCATCGCGGAGTCTGTGGGCGGCCACCCTGACGTCTAGTCCCGCTGCCACCTCATTCGGAGTCTGAGCTCTCGCCTGTGTGGCCATGCTGCCTCGCATTCCTGGAAGACCTCCCGGGGGCGCCCTGGTTCTGACCGCCAGCTGTGGTCATGTCGCACTGCATCTCCCCCCAAATTCCTGTGTTGTAGTCCTGATCGCCCCCCCAGACCTCAGAACGGGACGTTGGAAAATAAGGTCATCGCAGATGTATTTCACTAAAACGAGGTCACACCGGGGCAGGGTCAGCCCTAATCCAATCGCTGGGGTCCTTATAAAGAGGGGGGGGGTCTGGACAGAGACACACGAGCACAGGCCACATGACCACGGAGGCAGGGATGGGGCGAGGGACGCCGAGGATGGCCGACGACCCCCAGGAGCCGGGAGACACGGGGAACAGACTCCCCCCCTCACGGCCTCAGAAGGAACCGGCCCTGCCCACACCCCGCTCCTCGGCTTCTGGCCTCCTGAGGGGGGACGGCAAACATGCCTGTGGGTTTCAAACGGCCCATCTGCGGTCATCGGTTGGTGGGCTGACCACCACGCCGCCTTCCAGGGGTCCCGGGGCCCTTGAACCCCCAGCGGCCCCGCCCCACGCATGCACCTCCTGTCGATCATCTGGTAACACTTCTTCAGCCAGCCGATGCCGGGCATCCTCCGCCGGGGCGTGGCTCCGTTCAGGTAGACGATCATGTAATCCTCGGCCACCAGCAGTTCCAGACTGCTGATGACGTACCTGGTCACGGGTGCGGGAGCCGGGGGGGGGGGGGGCCCGGCGGGAGGGCCAGAGTTAGGCAGCCCCAGTCCCCGCGACTGAACACCTGTGGCACCTGCTTAGGTGCGGGGTGGGGAGGCGTCCTGGCACACTCGGGGTGGGGGTGGGGTGCATGTAGAGCCCAGCCCACCCCAAATCAGTGTCAGTGGGCATAACCATAGCAGCAGTTACTATTTTATGGAGCACTTATTAGGCACCACGTGTTTTATAGGCATGACCTCATCCAGCGTCTCCATGAATCCTGACAGGTGGATCTCACAGCCCCAGATCCAGCTGCGGAACACGCACCCCCCCCAGTGGACAGTCCACTGTACTGGACATGAGGGGGTCTGGGGTCCGTCCCTGCCCCAACTCTCCCCGAGCAATTTTAGAAAAATCCTTTCCTCTGTCTAAGCCTCTACTTCTCCTCCGTAAGTGGGGGGGATGGGCGTTCCCTGCTCTCTGGGGCCTCTTCCTGCTCTGACCGGTCATCCTCTGAACCACCCGGCACCCCAGCCCCACCGGGTAAGAGGGAAATCTTCCTACTAACAAACACAGGAGTGATCACGGTCTACGGAGCCCTCTCTGTTACCCTCCAGGTGTAGTGTCTGTCTCCGTCATAACACAACCAACCGTAGCAGGGTGTCCCCGGCCAGGTGACGCAACCTCCCCGAGTCCCAGGTGCTGCACCTGCCTGCCCCCCTTGCCCCCGGGTCGTGCCGAGTGTGGACCGCGCCTTCACGGACCACGCGCTTGGCCCGTGGCCGGGGCTGAGGATGGGCGGTTCTTGCGGCCCAGAGAACCGTGGGCGTGGGGCGGGGCGGGGCGGGCCACTTACAGGAAGAGGTTCTCCATGATGTAGTGGTAGTCGGGGGAGCTGCTGTCCGGGAGGAAGCAGGCAGCAAACACGATGATGGCGTTGAGACCTTCGCCATAGTACCCTGGGGAGAGGCGGCCAGGGAGTGGCTGGCGCTCTGAGCTGGCCCGTGCTCTAGCCCAAGCGCCCACCTCTTCGCCAGCGAGGCCCCTTCCCAGAGGGTCCAGCTCTGAGTCGCAGCGCCTTGGCTGGGGGAGTCAGCAAACCCCGGGGCTGTCCGGCCACCCTCGCAGGCACCCCTGTGTGCGCCCAGCCGGTCCATGCCTGCCCCTGCCTCCCAGGGATCAGGACCTAACATCCCTGTGGCTCAGATGAAGAGACTGAGGTTCACAGAGGGCCTCTGACGACCTCCAGTTGGCTGGCGGGAGCCAGGGGGAGCCCGATGGGTGCGTTCTCACCTCCGTGGGTCACTACCCTCATGTAGGGCCGGATCATGTGCAGGTCAATTCGGTGTTCTTGTTCTCCAATGATCACTGTCCTCCACAGGCGCCCATTGGTGGCACCGCCATCCTCCGCAGCACCATCCCCAAACAGGTCTGCGCTGTCCCCGGGCATGTTCTTGGCGGCGGCCACGGGGGTGTCATCTGGAAGCAGGCCAGGGCGAGCGGAAGGGACGCCTGAGTCCAGACGTTTTGTCCCAGCCTCCTGCCCGGGACCCCCTCTCCCCTGCTGTCTGTGGACGTGTGACCCTCATCTTCCTCCTGTGACACCTGGCTATGTGCTTCTCCCTGCCTGGAGGCCCTGCTGGTCCATTTGCCCCTCCTACTCTCCCTTCATGGCCCAGCTCAAATGCCACCTTCTCCAGTAAGCCCTCTGGGGCCTCCCGTTTGCTGGCCTCCCAGAGCACCCTGTTGGTTTTGGACCCAGAGCCTCTGAACACGCAGGGAAATCGGATCAGCGATGGAAACCCCCAGCTCAGGGAAGCCCAGGGCCAGGTGGCTTCATGGCTGAATTCCAGCAAACATCTAAAGAGGTAACACCAGGGTAACACCAGGGGCGCCTGGGTGGCTCAGTCGAGCCCCGCATCGGGCTCCCTGCTCGGCGGGGGGCCTGCTTCTCCCTCTCCCGCTGCCCCTCCCCCCTGCTCCTGTTCTTTCTCTCTTTCTGTCAAATAAATACATAAAATCTTTATTTATGTATTTATTTGACAGAGAGACATAGCGAGAGCAGGAACACAAGCAGAGGGAGCTGGAGAGGGAGAAGCAGGCTTCCCGCTGAGCAGGGAGCCCAGGACCCCGGGATCGTGACCTGAGCCGAAGGCAGACACTTAATGACTGCGCCCCAATACATAAAATCTTTTTAAAACAAACAAATCCTTCTCCTTCTCGGTACCGCAGAAAACTCGGAGCGTCCTGGGTGCCGGGGTGGGGGGGGGGCGGCGCTGAGCAGGCCTCCTCTCCCCCCCGTCAATGCCAGGAGCACCCCCAGTGTGACAGCCGCAGACATCCCCAGACATGGCCCCGTGACCCCTGGGGCAGGACCGCCCCTCAGGTGAGGCCCCCCACGCCCTGCCCTGTCCCAACCCCTCACCCCACTTTCCTCTTAGCACCGACGACCAGTGGCAACGAGCTTGTGCACCTGTGCTTTATTGTCCAGAGTCTGTCTTCCCGAGGGCCGCGCGTGGGGACGGGCGCCACCTCCCCCGCCGTATCCCTGCCACCCGCCCCGCATCTCAGTCAGGACCTGCTTCTGCACAAATGTTCCCCACACACCTGTGCAAGCATTGGAGGCACCTCACTTTGGACCCGGTCACCTTTGAGAACCACGTGAAAGCCACGTCCCCCCAGAAAAACCCTCAAGTCCACAAGAAGAACGCATGCGGCGTCGCAGCAGGGGACGGGTGCTCTCAGGGCTGCTCTGTGCGCCCTGGGTCGGAGCCCCTGCCCCACCTGAGCCCCTGGGCCTCACCTTCCCACTCCAGCTCATTGCCGTTCCCCAGAAACTCCAGCGAGTCGGTCTCGTCGGGGGTCTCGATGTCGTCCACGTTGATGTCCAGGTCGTCGGGGGTGTCCAGAAAGTCATCAGACAGCAGGGAACCCTCGCTCTGGTCCAGGGAGATGTTGATCTCCGGGGCGACCAGTGTCTTCCGCTTCCGATGAGCTCCGTTGAAGTTCAGCGTGTTGGGAGGGGCTGTGTGGAGAAGGGGAAAATGAGACAAAATCACCTTCGCTGGGTCCTTCTTGGTCCCCTCCCCGTTGTTTCCTGACCCGGTGAGAGCTTCGCTCCATCGTGGGAATGGTAAGAAGTCAAAGGCCATCCTTCGGGGCAGGCAGGGGTTCAATGTTGGAACCTCTCACCCTGCAGACACCTTGACTCTCTAAGCTTGACTTACTTTTACCATCTGCCAGATGGGACTCACACAGGGTGAGCCCCCCCCCCCCGGGCACCCTACCTGGCTCCGGACCCGCCCGTATCTGGTCACTGTTGCCTCTGGATACGGGCGGCAGAGAACGCCCCCCGGGCTACTTTTCACCTCTCCGTATGTTCGCCTCTTTAATAACTGACACCACGCCACATGGGCCCGGCCCTCTGCGAAGTGCTTTCATGTTTGCAACATCCATGCGAGGCAAGTTCTGTTATTATCCCCTTTACCAGGTGAGCAAACTGAGGCACAGAGGGTGCAGGTCCTTCTGGATCTCTCGGGAGCTGGTCAGGGTGGGCATGCCTCATGGTTTGAACTGCTTTCTCCTGGACGCTCTGAGCTGGGACTCTGGTCTCCTTGTAAAAAGTGGCTTCCCTCCCTGCCCCGGGGCTGCCCTCAAGGGGTTAGAGCTGATCCCACAGCGGGCTGAGCAGAGCTGGCCCCTCGGGGGTGATGGAGGTTACTTTCCCTGCGAGGAAAGCGCCCCCCTGCTGCCCCAAGCCAGCTTGAGGGAAAGAGGCTACTCTTCCAGAGACCTTGGGAAGTCACCTCCAGTTTCATCGGCGGACAGTGAGGACAAAATAAAGAGCCAGGGGGAGAGCCCTGCCCCTCTCCCGCCAGATGGAGACATTCATCAATCCACAATTACACGCGCCAGCTCCTCACTTTTTATTTTCTTTGACTTTCTCCGGCCCTAAGCCACGGGTCAGAGGCGACTGCTTCGTGAGACACGAGGAGGTAAATGGCGTGATTTCTAGATCTCACCATGACCTGGTGTGGCAAGCCATGTCACCCACTTAACAGATGGGGACACTGAGGTGGTGACTGCCAGGACCGCTTGGCTGGCGAGGGCAGCACAGTGGGTGGGGAGTGGTGAGTCAGGGGTGCTTGGCAGAAGCAGGGCTCCCTCTCCCTGAGGGGGTAGAGCTGCAGGTCATAGCATGGTGAGAGGGAGCATGGGGGTGTCTGCACAACACTTCTCCCCAGCAGGGAAGCAAGGCAGAGGTAATGCCTATCCCATGCCTGTCCCACCATCATATGTTGGAAGCAGATAACCTGTCCGGTGTCACATGTTCACAGCTGAAGAGGGTTTGCCCCAGGATGAACCACACCTGAGTCTTCTTCCTTTTAATGGCCCTCGACTGATTAGATGCGGCCCACCCACATTATGGAGTGCAATCTGCTTTACTCAGCGTCTACTACTCATTTAAATGTTAATCTCATCAAAAAAGTGACTCTCAACAGGAATACCTAGAATATTTCTTGATCCCGTCTCTGGGTACTGTGTCCCAGCCAAGTGGACACATAAAATTCACCACCATGTCTTCTCCATCTCCTTAACTCAATAAATCTCTTTTGCAAAGTCCCTTTGGCCATGTGAGGGGACATTCGCAGATTCCAGGTTTAGGATTTGAATATCTCTGGGGGCTGTTATTCAACCAGCCACACCTAGGAAGTGGGGTGCTGTTATTACACATTCTTCACTGTACAGAAGTAGGAAACAGGGGTCCAAAGGGGATTGATTCACCCCTCTCTTAGTGCTGTGTGATGTCAAGGATGTGGCTGTCCCTCTCTGGTCACTCTTTTCTCAGAAAGGGTGGGCACTGTGATGAGCCACAAGGGGGAAATGCAGGCAGAAGGGGGGCCCCCAGCAGGACTCTGAGGAGATGCCATGGAGAACAACACATGTTCAGGGCAGCTCCTCTGGAACCTTGGAGCCCTGAGCCCTCCTGAGTGTTTAGGGCAGCAGAGCCTTCCCGGGGCTAACTTTGTGCCTGGCAACCCCTGGGCACTTTATACATGTCACCTCATTAAGTCCTTGCATGCCCCCTTCAGCAGGAAGCTCACTACCTGTATTTAATAGATGAGGACTCGGAGGCACAGAAAGGCTGAGCAACTGGCTCAAGGACACATAGCAACACCACCAGCCAGCTTCGTGACTGGGCCCACATGTCTCTCACTCACCCTGGCTGCTTTCCCTCCAGGCTTCAGAGCAGAACAAGCCCCTTCCCTGACACTCCACCCAGGAGGCACACGGCCTTTGACATGTCTATAGTCTCAGCCTCAGGCAGAGCGAGATCTGGAAACAATGCGCCCATTTCTGCACACTGAAGCGGACACTTACAGGACGTGTCTTCCGCGGGGCTGCCAAGTGGGTCCATCCCCGTCTCTTCCGGGAGTGGCCTGCAGACCCGGCCAAGCGCAGACATCAGCCACCGGAGCGCAGGGAGCAAACAAACAGCAACAAGACTTGGTTAGGTCTGGGGAGTCACTGGGACAAAACACACCTGCTCGTCGGCACAGAAAATCATAACACATCAGTGCCGGAGGGCTCCCTTCAGATGGCCTCGTGGACATTAAGCTGTTCTTTCCTCCTTTTGGATGCAGAAAGCCAAAGCCCAGAGAGAAGGAGGGTCTCATGCAGTACTGTGTCACACAGTTTCACTTTGGAATATATGCAGTACTTTTCAGGGGTGGCCCAGCAGAGTTTGCTCTCTGATGAATTTTGGCTACTAAATGCTGGAAGAAGATGTCAAGAAAACACAGTGATCGGGCGCCTGGGTGGCTCAGTTGGTTAAGCGACTGCCTTCGGCTCAGGTCATGATCCTGGAGTCCCGGGATCGAGTCCCATGTCGGGCTCCCTGCTCAGCAGGGAGTCTGCCTCTCCCTCTGACCCTCTTCCCTCTCGTGCTCTCTATCTCTCATTCTCTCTCTCTCGAATAAATAAATAAAATCTTAAAAAAAAAAAAAAAAGAAAACACAGTGATCAACCAAAAGAGCTCTCCGTGGCCAATGCCGGAACAGTTCGAGCAACAACACACATTTTATGAGTCCATAAAGATGTAAATAAATGAATGAATAAACAGGGAGAAGAGACAAATTTTCTGTGCAGAAGCATTCCAAATAATGTATGTCGATTTCTCTGCCGTCAAGGAGACAGAGAAGGATTCCCTTCTCTGTAAGCGTGGGCTTACAGAGTGTCCCTCCCCAGCCCCAGCATGCAGAGGGGAAGTGAGTGACCAAGCAGTGGAGACACCTGACCGCCCACCTCAGCCAGGGGACCGAGGCCAACGTCCTCAGTGACAAGCCATGGTGATGGCACGTCCTCCGCCCCTGAGATGGCATCAGGGGAAGGGCACTTGACTTGGGGGTCTTCCTCCCAAAACCCATCCCCCCGGCCTCACCATGAGAAAAACCCCAGACAAATCCAAGGAAGGGGCTTCCTTCAAAACCCCTTCCCCGGCCTCCGCGCCACTGTCAAGGGGCATCAAACACCAGGGAAGTCTGAGAAACTGTCCCAGCCCGGAGGAGCCCAAGGAGACGTGACGACTCCGTGTCACATGGGAGCCTGGGCCAGAAAAGGGACATGGGGGGAAACTGAGGAAATCAGAATAGATTGTGGACTTTGCTGAGAATGTTTCAACATGGGTCTATTAATTGTAACAGGTGAACATCTTCTAATATAAGATGTTAATCATAGGACAAGCTGAATGCAGAACATACGGAAACTTTCTGTAATATTCTCGAAAATTTTCTGTAATTCTAAAACTTCTTTATTTATTTACCTTTTTTTTTTTTTAGAGAGAGACATGGGTGGGGGGTGAGAAGCAGAGGGAGAGAGAGAGAAGCAGACTCCCCACTAAGCATGGAGCCCGATTCAGGGCTTGATCGTCTGACCCTGAGACCGTGACCTGAGCCAAAATCAAGAGAGTTGGATACTCAACCGACTGAGCCACCCCGGTGCCCCTGTAAATCTCAAACTTCTAAAAGGTACAGTTTTGTTTTTTTGTTTTGTTTTTAGGATTTTATTTATTTATTTGACAGAGAGAAATATAGCAAGAGAGGGAACACAAGCAGGGGGAGTGGGAGAGGGAGAAGCAGGCTTCCCGCAGAGCAGGGAGCCCGATGCGGGGCTCGATCCTAGGACCCCGGGATCACGACCCGAGCCGAAGGCAGACGCTTAACCGACTGAGCCACCCAGGCGCCCCAAAAGTTTTGTTTTTTTAAATAATGCTGCCAACTGCCAACTATGCATTTGTCCCCCTTTAATCCTTGCCTGAGCATGGATTTGCAAAATAAGACTTTCTTTTTTTCTGGCAATGCCCAGGCCACTTTTGGGAGCGAAAGCTCACGCTGCCTGGGTTTGACCCAGATGCTCCAGCTCCTTTGCTCCCGGGAAATAGTCAACGAGGCAGAACTTTTGCAGAGCGCTCTAGCTCAGGGTGTGCTGACTCGGAAAAGCGCTAATTCACCCCTGTGACCCAGCAGTGCCAGCAGGGCTGAATGGGGAGATGTTCAGGAGAGGAGGGGATGGAGTGATGGAATGCGTTTTCCTTTCCTTTGAAAACCATTCATTCCCTCGCTGCCTCTGTCCCTCTCAGGGCTGATGCCCTTCTTCCTCTGCTCCCCTTCCTCCCACTCATTAACATCCAGTGTTCGTTGAGCAACCACTACCCCCCAGGCGCAGTGGAGGGCCTGGGGGGTAAGGGAAGAACAGGACCTCACTCTGCTCCCATGTAGCTCAAAGGTCCCCACTGAACAGGTCCACAGGAAGTGAAGACACGTGTCCACACAAAAGCTCACACCCCCGTGTTCATAGCGACATGATTCACAGCAGCCAAAACGTGGAAACACTCCAAGTGTCCATCGACAGACTGCGACACATCGACCGCGAGCAGGAGCGGGGCGCCCACACGCACTGGCCCGGGGACGGACCCCGAGCCCACGACGCTCAGGGAGGGAACCAGACACGGAAGGCCACATGGGGTGTGAGTCCACGTGGGTGACACGTCCGGAACGGGCTCATCCGCGGACGGGAAGGGGGCTCGCGGGGGCCGGGGGTGGGGAAATGGGGTAACAAGTGGCTGCCGAGGGGGACGAGGTCTCATTTTGGGGTGATGGAATGTTCTGGAACTAGATAGAGGCGGGGGCTGCACAACATTGTAAATGTACCAAATGCCACTGAGTGGTGCACTTAAGACCGTTGCTTTTAAGCTCTGGGAATTTTCCCTCAGTTAAAAGAAAAACAAGCTTGGAATAAAGTCAGAAGAGGTAGACGGGGCTGACAAGCCAACGTCCAGGCCTGTTTCATGTCCCTACTGCTCCCTGTTGTCTGGGCCTCTCAACATGGGTGACTCATGAAGGAGTCCAGGGCCCCGGAGCCCAGGAAACACACCCGCCACCTGCCAGGTTACCCCAAACTCCAGACTGACGGCGGAGGCACCACCTCTAGTTTTGTCCCGCCCACGCAGTATTTAAAAACATTTTAGGTTTGCTGTCAAATCAGAGACATGACACAAAAACTTTGGATTTCTGTCTTTTCTTCAACCACGGACCTGCCCTCTGTGAGTGGCAGCCACGCACCAGGAGCGGACTGTGCGCCACTCCTGCTGCCCTGGGTGCTGGAATGTTGTTCTGGCTCCTTCCGGCATGTCCACTGCCTGCCAGGTGCCCATCGATGTCTCCGGCTGCAATTCCTGGTCTGGAATCTAACTTGCCCCATGGGCAGGGCACTCGCTGCGCGCCGGCTCGGGATGTTCATGGCATGATCTTACTTGCTCCTCACAGCACCCCTAGCAGGCAGGGAGGAGCCCACTGCACAGAGGAGGAAACTGAGGCTGGCCTTGGGACTCCCTGGGGGGAGGGGAGTAGGAACCGCCCCGCGGCGAGTTGATTCCAGTCATTGCTCTCTGCCGCCCCCTTGTGCTCGTTCAGCACACGTGCACCGACCCCAGTGGGACACCGGAAAAATCCATGGGCCTGGGCGCCCGGTCCTCCGTCCAGCCAGGGGTCCTCTGGACCCCCTGTCCTGCCACCATCTCCCCCCTCCCCCACCAGAAGGAAGCTGCGCTGTTTTGCAGCCCGGGCTGTCTGGTTCCTATCAGGATGTGATTCAGCTTCCCAACCCTGGACGGGTCCACGTAAATCCTCTGTTGGTCACAACCAAGTGGAATGTGGCCCGGCCGCAGCTGAAACGTCAAGTGGGGGAAAGCATCCAGCTGCTCGGCGCAGACGGGGAAACTGAGGCCCCAGGGAGGTAGAGTGGATGTCTGAGAGAGCCTGGAAGCACACTCCCGCTCTGCCACGTTGCAGTGCAACGCACGTGGGTGGTACCCTTCCTGCTCTGAGCCGGTTTCCCTCCTCTGTAAAATGGGAACAGAACTAGCACCTCCTTTTTCATTCCGTTAACAAATGCACGTTGGGTGTTGGGGCTCTGGGCTACATCCCCATTCCGTGCAGAGTGAGGACAGATCCCCAGCCACGGTTAGTCGATCAAACACCATCCAGGTGCTGCTGTCAAGGTGTTTGGTAGACGGACATCCACAATCCTGGGACGCTAAGAAGACACTATACGTGACAATGTGGGTCTCCTGCCACCGAAAGGCATCCAGGTTTCCCAGAGGAGGAAGCAACTCTGCCTCCGGCCAGTGGTGTCACCACAGCCTGCCCCATGCATTTCAGACCCGCCCGTCCCCGTCCCTGCGGGGTGTGAGCCGCTGCCTTGGATTAAGTCCTGTGCGTGGAAAATAACCTACTCGGGGCGCCTGGGCAGCTCAGTCAGACTCTTGATTGCGGCTCAGGTCATGATCTCGGGGTCGTGAGATCTGCGCTCAGCACAGAGTCGGCTTGAGATTCTCCCTCTCCCTCTGCCCTCGCCCTGCTTACTCTCTCAAAATAAATAAACTCACGTACAAAATGATATAGAAAAGTATATAATATATTCTATATATACATGTAAAAGATATCTATAATTATATATACAATTATATGTAATTGCACATAATTGTATGTATAACACAAAAGTGCAATAATTGTATAATATATATTAAAAAAGAATGTGTAAATTAATAAATACAGTAACACCAACAAATAATTTCTTTTTTCTAAAGATTCTTAATTTATGTATTTAACAGAGAGGGAACACAAGCAGGGGGAGTGGCAGGCAGAGGGAGAAGCAGGCTCCCCGCTGAGCCAGGAGCCCAATGCAGGACTGGATCCCAGGATCCTCGGATCATAACCTGAGCCCCAGGCAGATGCTTCACCAACCGAGCCACCCAGGTGACCCAAATAATTTCTATGTAAATATATAATATGACATATTATATAATTAGTATGATTTTTTAACATAAAATATGATTAATAATATATATCATATATATAAAATGAAAAACTATTGGTTTTGTTCTTTGCAGGGACCCTGACTGATACCAGAGGGGAGAAATATAACAATGGAGTAAACCAATAGATGAAGGAAGCCGATGGTGATACTCGACACAAAGAAAATAAGCCAGAAGAAGGGGAAGGAGGGGAGGCGCAGTTGTGGGCAGTCAGGGAAGGCCTCTTTGAGGAGGTGACTTTTGAGTGGAGACCTGCAAGCAGGAGGCTGGCAGCATGGGAAGACTGGCAGAAGGGCATTCCATTTGGGCAGAGCCTCTGAGGTTGGAATGAGCTTGGAGAGTCCTAGGAACAGATCAGAAAGCAGATGGTTGGGAGGCGGGGAGGGGATGGAGAATGGGGGAGGGGCTGCAGGGTGGGGGGAGGGGAGGGGGAGGGGGGGGGGGTGGAGGGTGGGGGGAGGGGTGGAGGAGGGGGGAGGGAGCTCTCCTGGGGGCGGGAGGAAGTTGTGAGGCCGAGGCACCTGGCAGAGCCCCCAGCACACAACGGTTGTTGGATGATGATGTTCGAGCTCATGCTGACCTGGAGAAGCCGACTCGGCAGGACTCCACGCTCCTCGGAGGAGGAGCCCCGGGCCTGGGACATCAGCCGGGCAAATCCCACCCTACCAGCTGAAAACTGCTATTTCCCCAAGTCCCAGGAAGAGCTCATACTGTGCGGAGCTGAAGCCTGTCCCTAAACTCAAGAGTAGATCCGGAGGGCTCCCTGCAGGCTTGCTCGGCCTGCAACGGGCAAGCCCCGTGAGAAGTGGGCTTTCCTTTATATGCGAGGCGCCCGGCGTGGCTTCATCTTTCCGTGCGGGTTGAAGTCTGTGCCCCCAAAAGATAACTCAAGTCCTAGCTCCCAGTACTTGGACCGTGACCTATTGGAAATAAGGCCACTGCAGATGTAATTAAGGTACAAGAGGCCATCCTGGATTAACGGGGCCCTAAATCCAATGAGCGGCGTGGGGATGAGAACAAGGGAATGGGGATGCAGACACAGGGGTGGAGCCACGTGAGGATGAGGCAGAGACTGCAGGGACGTGTCCCCAAGCCAGGGAACGCCCGGGACTGCGGGCCGCCCCGGAAGCTGGGAGAGGAGGGAAGGAGTGTCTCCTTTAGAGGGAGCAGGGCCCTGCTGACGCCTCGATTTTGGACTTCTAGCCTCCAGAACTGTGCAAGAATACATCTGTGTTGTCTCGTGCAGCGCGCAGTGTGGAATCCAGATCTCTCACCTGGGCACCCCTCTAGGACGTGGCGTCTGGGAGCCCTTCAGCCCCATTTCTGCTGGCTATGTTCCCTACCGTCCCAAGGCCCCCTTTGCCCCAGTGCCTTTGCACATCTCAGCCCTCTGTCTTGAGTGCTGCTTCCTGCTTTCTCTAACTGCTTGCTTCCTGCTAGGACGTGCCTCTTCCTATCTTGCTTTGGTGAGTCATGGGCCTGGCCCCCAGAGAAGTGGCTGGTAGAAGGACAGACAGACTGAGTGAAGGTGCATCCCGAGAGTGGTGGGGAGCACCAGTGGGAGCATCTGTTGATCTGGAGCGGCTCTGCGGCTGCAACAGTGCTGGCCTAACGGGGGGCTCCTGGCTCCAAGTCTACCCTCACGTTCCAGCCTCTGGCTTCAGTTTCCCATGGTGTGAGACAAGGGGATTGGGAATGAACTTTGACCATGCTCCACCCCCACCCCCCCCACCCCCGCCAAGCCTGTGCTTCAGGACTTCGAGGGTATCAAACTTGGGCGCTGCTGCCTCAGTCTCCCCTCCGGGGCTGGCCAGTCTCTGTCTCTGCCTGCCCAAGGCCGCTTCTGGTGCACGCAACCACACAATCTCTTTCTGGGTAGAGGGAGGCTTTTCCAAGGCTCGAGCCTGGGCCAGCAGTGCTGGGGCTTTGCAGTATGACACCCCCAAAGCCCAGCCAAGAGATCCAGAGAGGCCTAAACCGTTCTTTCTTGTCCACTTTGGTGGTTTTTAGATGCCCAGACAGATGTGTTGTTGTGCCTTCTCTGCAATGTCCGACACCTCTGTCCCCTCGCCCGCCTCTGATTCCCCCAGCACCACAGCCCCGGGGAGGGTCCCAAGGCCCCGGGTGGCACCACAGCTCCGCCCCCCCGCCCCAACTCCACTCCCAGCAGTCAGATCTTTGCAAAGAGGATGTTACAGACTGAATGGTGTCCCCCCCGCACATTCATATATTGAAGGACCAACCTCCAATATGATTTGGAGATGGGCCTTTAAGAAGCAATAAAGGTTAAATGAGGTCATAAGAAGGCCTTGATCCCATAGGGCTGTGCTTTGTAAGAAAGAGAGACAGGAGTGATCTCTGTGCACATAAGCATGGAGGAAAGGCCACAGCCAGAGGGTAGCCGTCTACAAGCCTGGGAGAGAGCCTTCACCGAGCCCAGCCCTGCCGGGCCCCTGACCTGACTTGCCAGCCTCTAGGATGGTGAGAGCATAAGTGTCGGTGGAATCCCGTTTTGGCAGCCCAAGCAGACTGGGACAGAGGAGGAGGAGACCAGAAGAGAGGAGCCGGCACGCCTAGAGCACAGGACGGAGAAGGGCAGAGCTGAGGAGGGGCAGCGATGCTTAGGCTGCTCAGAGCCCTCCACCACTTTGTGCCCTGAACCCACCGCGGCCGCACACGTTTTTGGGGACTGTTGAGGTGTGTGCCACACAAAATCAGCTCATGTGCGTGTGTTCAGGGGAGAGACCGCACTGGCGTGCCCTGTGCAGGGATGGAGAGATACAAACGGGAACTGAGTCTATATATATATGTGTGTGTGTGTGTGTGTGTGTATATATATATATGTGTATATATATATACACACATATATATATATAGGGGGAGGGGCAGAGAGAGACAGAGGAGGAAGGCAGAGACAGAGAGACACAGAGAGGGGAGAGACACAGGAGGGAGGGAGAGATGGGGGAGGGAATGACAAAGCAAAGGGAGTGAAATGTTAATTGGCAAATCTGGGGAAAAGTTTACAGATATGCCTTATACCATTCTTGTAATTTTTTTTCTAAGTTTGGAACTACATCGGAATAAAAAGTTACAAACAAAACCCACGGCCGCTTGCTTGTGGAGGGAAGGGCAGGCTGAGGCACCAGTCAGACATCTGTCTAACCCTGTACTTGCCTCTCCTTAACTATGAGACACTGGCCAAGATGCCCCCTCAGCTTTCCTTACATCCCTCGGTCTGCTCCCACTGGCCTCAGGGCCTTTGCACACACTGCTCTCTGAGCTTCGAATGCTCAGCCCCTACCCCTAGCTTTCTTCATCCTTCACAGCTTAGGAACAGCACCCTCCCCAACCTCTCCAGTCTCTCCACCCGGGTCAGACCCCACCCAGGCACTCTCCCTGGTACCACGAACCCAGCTTCAGTTTTATATTGGGTTGTGAAGTTTATAAGGGAAAAGTCTCTCTCTGCCCCAGACTGAATGCCCCACGAGGGTGTCTGTCCTGTTTGCCGTGTGTCCCCAGTGTCTTGCTTGGGGCCTGGCATACAGTGGGTGCATAGCCTTACAGAGAATGAATGGAGAAATAAGGCAGTGAGCTACATCATCTCCAGGCTGCCCTCTGGGGCAGAGGTGAAGGAAGATGGTACAAGGTCGTGGGGGCAGGAGGCGCTGTGGGCACCGGGCCAGCCCCCTGGCACCCCAGGGGAGCTGGAAGACGCCCCCGGGAAGGGATCACTGAGCTGGAAGGAACAGAACTGTGGGTTGTCTGGCACTAGACAGAGGTGCGGAGCTGCCCTCCCTTCTTGCAGAGCGAGGAAGGCAGACGCCCCGGCAAAGGGCTGGCTCCCGCCCCAGGGCCGCACAGCGGGGCCACTGTGCCGCAGACACTGGCCCACTGAGCACGGAGAGGGACCCTCTGCAGCTGGGAGAAACTCACTTAAAATTCGCATCTGCAGCTGCCCCATTTTGTCTCAACAAGGCTTGGGAGAGGGGCTATCATCTAAGCGATGGATGCGGGGGCAGGGGGCTGGAGTGAACAAGACGCGGCTAAGAAGAGCAATCTGAGGGGGACCGTGCGTTTGGGCAGCGGGTGTCCTGTGGCGAGCCCACCCCAGCCGCTTCATCCTGAGGGCCTCAGCCGGTTCCTCCAACAACTCTGTGAGCGAGGGATTAACATCCCCACTTCACAGACAGGGAAACTGAGGCATGAGGAAGACTTCGGCCCCTCAGGGGCTGGGATTTTCTGGAGCTGGAGACCCTCTCTTTTCCAGGGTGAGCACACACTTCCCTTCGGCACACACTAGTCCTTCCCAGACGGTTTTATAAAGAGCTCTTGGGCATCATCCCTTGGGGTAAACTGCTTGCCTTAAAGAAGGGCGGAGATGGTCAGTGTGTCCAGCCATCGGATTAGGGGAGCCTGTGCCGACCACATTACCCCACACCTCCCAGAGGGACACGAGGCCTGGGGGTGCATGTGTCTCTGCTTCCCTCCTACATGGTTTCTTACTCCTACCAGTGACCGTCACCCACTCACCCAACAGCTATTGAGCGCCGACTGTATGCCGGGGTCTGTCCTCATGCTGCCATACAACAGTGATCCAACCAAAGGCCCCTACTGTGGTGGGCGGGGGTCCATTTGGTGGAGAAAACAGACGATATACAAGATAAATATGTGAAACATTCAGAGTATTAGACTCATAGCAGAGTCTCCCATGGCTACTGTAACAAATCACCACACAGTGGCTTAAAACAGCACATATTTATTCTCTTACAATTCTGGAGGCCAGAAGTGAGTCCAAAATCGGTTTCATGGGGCTGAAGGCAAGGTGTGGGCAGAGCCGGTTCCTTCTGGAAGCTCTAAGGGAGAATCTGGGAGAGGGATAGAAACAGATCCTCCCTTCGAACTTCGGGAAGGACCCTTTCGGTGACACGGGGGCCCCATCTGGATAACTCAGGGTCATCTCCCCACTGTGAGGTCCTTAGCTTCATCACATTTGCAGAGCGGCTTTGCCGTGGAGGGGGACATTGGCAGGGGACCGGAATTCGGATGTGGACGTCTTTGGGGGCCGCTGTTCAGGAAGAAACAATTCAGGGACTGAGGGAAGGGGTAATGAGTGTGGCCAAGAGGCCCTCTCTGAGAGGCAGGCTTGTGGGCAGAGACCCGAAGGAAGCGAGGGAAGCCTGGGTGTCTGGGAAGGGCATTCCAGGCAGAGGGAGCAGCCGGTGCGAAGTCTGATAGTCAGCGCCGGCCGGGCCTGGGGAAGGAATGGGAAGGAAGCTTCTAGAACTGGAGGGACGTGACAGGGATGTGGTGGGAGAGAGGTTGAAGAAGGAGGGGAGGCTGAACACCGGATTTTCCTTGGGGTGGGCATGTGCCCCAGGAGTTTTAGGCGGGAGTAAGACAAGATCCCTGTGGCTGCCATGGGGAAGAATGTGCTCTCACCCGGATTCGTGGGAACACCCGTAAGAATGTAACAGTCCACGAGGTGGTTGTAGGTGAATGTTCACAACTCTTAAAACAGCGTGGGAATGGAGCATTTGCGGCGCTTTGGTGGGAGCGGGGGTGGGGGATCAATCTTAAAAAAGTCAGCAAATATTTATTATGTGCCTGGTCCCACCCGTCCTCAGCGTGCCCCACACCACAGCTCAGAGGGGCAGCGGGCACCCCCCGCGCAACGCGACGGGTGATGTGGAAACAGAGAAGCCATACCTGGGAAGAGCTTCGTCCTGCCCTTCTTCCTTCACATCCACATTTTCCATCCGGAGCGTGGCTTCAGTGGTCCCCATGAGAACCAAGGAGAGGTGCTGGCTTGAAGCAGAGATGAATCCTGAAGGCGGACCAAATGGAGGTTTTACCGGACAGTTATCGCAATAACAGCCCCCCGCCCATGTGTGGCCCTTCAGATCAATATGCAAAGAGTGTCGCATCCTTCGTTAAACTGAACCAGGGACCAGCCCCGTGAGGTTTCCCCATGTCACAGGTGAGAAAACAGAGGTGTACAGAGCTGATGACACCCACGTGGGTCTGGAATTTGAACCCAGGGGAGGCGCTGAGTCAGCAGGCCCCCCCCCCCCCCCCCCGGTTTGAAGTTCTGAAGTCTATTCTCCTTAGGGCTCATCATCGCGCCCTTACGTTGGAGTTACCTGGGAAGCAATAAGGCCGATTAAACTCATTTATACTAAAGCTTCCTTGCTGGGACTGACACTTTTTTTTTTTTCCCAAAGATTTTTTAAAAATTTTATTTAGTTGAGAGAGAGAGAGAGCGAGCACAAGTGGGGTGAGGGGCAGAGGGAGAAGCAGACGCCCAGCTGACAGGGAGCCCAGTGCAGGACTTGATCCCGGGACTCCGGATTCATGACCTGAGCAGAAGGCAGACACTTAACCGAGTAAGCCACCCGCCTGGGACTGACACTTTCAAATAGGACCTGGTCCACCTCAACCCCCCTCTACTTTCTCCAGGCTACCTGCCCCGCCCCTTTATCCCCTGATAAAGCAGCAAGTCCTGACAACCTGCTTACCCCAGGGCTAATGGAGGCAGTGTGGAAAGAGACTGGGGCTGGAAGTTGGGGTCGTAATTCTTACTAAGCACAAAACACAGTTTTGTTTTTTATTTTTCTGAGGAGCTGGGGGCAGGATGGGGGTGGCGGGCAGCACCCTAAATGGTGGTTTAGGAGCTGGGCTGTCTGGGAGCAGCAGGAACTGCGGAATGAGACTGAATTGGGGTCTACCCTGAGGCACGGGAGACTCCCCCACTCACCCCTCCCAGCTTCACTATCTCCATCTGCAAACTAAAAAGTTGGACTAGAAATGATCTTTATATAATACCTTTTGGACATAAGATTCCAGGGTCTTATAACTTAGTCAACACAATGGGCTCTAAGCTTTTAAACCAGTGGCTTTCAAGTGGGGATAATTTTGCCCTCCCCCCTCCCCCCTCCCCCCTCCCCCCAGGAGACACTTGGCAATGTTTAGAGGCATTTTTGGTCGTCACAGTTTGGGGAGGGTGCTACTGGCATCAAGTGGATGGAGGTTAGGGATGCTGCTCAACACGGCAGGGTGCTCAAGGTGGCCCCCAGGACCAAAAATGATCCAGCCCCAAATGTCCATAGATCTGAGCTTGAGAAATCCTGTCTTAATTGCACACTTGTGCAGGGAACTTGGGCGGGGTTTGACAGTCATTATAGAGGCCTCGCTGTGTCCTTGCAGCCCACCCTCCAAGTAGCTCCTGGGTAGTTATTCTCACATGCCAGCACCTGAGCCTCCCTCCCTCCCTCTCCCCCGTCCCCAGCCCCCCACCCTTCCTGATGCCGAGGCTGCCCCTCTGTAGAGCCTGCAAGGCTAAGGGTTTGGGTGTGGACAGCAGCCCCTGTGGGAGGGGTCTGCATTTGAGGTTGTGGCTCGGAGAGGGAGGAGCCCGAGGGAGCCTGGGCCAGGTGAAGGCCAGGCAGTGGGGGAGGGGTAGCTAAAATTAGACACCCTCCCCCCGCCCCCCCCACACGCTTGGGTGAGAGTTTCCCACTGCATCCTTGTCACTGTTCTGAATGTCGTCATCCATTCATGGAGGAGGGACAGTAAGACGCAGTACGCCAAAAAAAAAAAACAAAAACCCAACAACAACAACAAAAAACCCAAAAAAACTCTTCCTGTTGCCTGGGGCAACAACCACCACCCAAAACCTTACGGCAAGGGAAAGTTCAGATCAATGGAAATGAATTTCCTTTCGCGGGGCGGGGGTCGGGGGCGGGGGAAGAGGTCTCTGCGTCGAGCTGGGTGTGACCTCAGCGCCCAGGAAGCACGCCCCCCAATCCCACCCACAGCTGCGACTCCGGGGTCACACTTGCTGGCCCCACAATCCTCTAAATGTGGGGTGTGGGTGGGTCCCCCGTGGGCCCTGTACACGCCTGTTCTAAGATCCCGGCTTCACGTTTGAGGGTATGGAGAATGAGGCGGTGAGCTTTGGCGCCGTGCCGGCTGAGTTACCAGCATATCACGTTCCAATTCAGAGAAGAAGGAATCAGTCTTCAACCTTCTCCCTTCCTCCCCACCCCACAGGCAAGCCTCGATGTACACATCTATCAAGTCTTTTTTTTTTTTTTTCCTCCCAAATCCGCTCACGGCGTTATAAATAGGAAATGCACAGAGATGGGACGTGTACATTTCGGTCTCTTAGGAAGCGTCCCAGAGAGAGGCTGAGGGTTTTATCAGCCTAATCTCTAAGCATGTCCTGAAAATGGTGCAGTCCTCTGCCTTCCAGGTGAACGGTGGGCACGGAAGGTGAACTGTGGGCGTGCATGCCTGCGGAAGGTTTTCCTCGGCATCGGGAGACATGGCTGTGTTGTCATCCCGGGAATCACAAGACCGTGGTTCCCTGCTCCCACCCGCCCCACCTGCCGGACGGGGCTTTGCGGCAGCGGATGTCTCCGGACAGATCTTGCGGGGCAGGGCTGCGAGAAAGGCGGGTGCACTCACCTCGGCGGCCTCTGCCCGTTACGCGCAAACAAAGGCGAGCCCCGCGCGGATGCAGCCGGACATCCCTCGGCTTCGGAGCGCAGCCCCTGGGCCTTCAGAGCATCGGAGGAGGACGCGCGCAGGGGCGGACTCTGCACCCAGCGAAGGTCACCCAGAGCAATGTGGCGGCGCGGATGGGTGCTTTTGTCCAGAGCTGGGGGACCGCTGCAGTTAGCGGCCGGCTGCCCCTCGGCGGGCTGCGCTCCCGGCCCCTGCCACGGTCGCAGCCCGTGCCTCCGAGGTGTCTTCTCGCCAGCTCGCTGCTGGCGGAGGCTCGGCTGCCTTCAGACAGTTAATTATGCTGCTTTTGTGTGCAGGGTGGGTGGGTGGGGGCAGGGCTGACCAAAAAGCACAGCCCCCTGCCAGAATCCGGTGCTCTCGATTGGCTGAAAGGGGAGTATTTCCAAGAGCCTCACCAGAGGCAGAAGCGGAAATGATTTTCTGATGGCGCATCACAGGTTTAAAAAACAAAACAAGGAAAAAACAAACAAATAAATAAATAAGGCGATGGCCTCATTCCTTAGATTAGGAGGGAGGGAGGGAGGGGAAATATCCTTAGGACCCCATTCCTTGGGTCCCTCAGCTGGCCGCTCACTGTGGACCGAGTCGAGTGTGCCGAGGACCCGGCTGCGTGCTGGGGAGGCAGAGTCTTCCGGGACACACTTGCTCTGGGGGCCACGGAGGGAAAGGCGCCGCCTGCAGTTGTGCGCCGCAGCGGCCCTGCCCTGGAGGACTTCAGGACCCCATAAAGAGTGCAGCCTCTGAAATCAGATCAGAAGGAGGTTCGAACCCTGGCTGGGAGGCTAACTAGCTGGGACACACCACGGGGTAAGTGATCTTACCTGCTGGGCCTCAGTTTCCCCATCTGTGAAATAGAAACACGGTACTGGCGTTTGGGCGTTTAATGAGATCATGTAGGAGAGGACTTAGCACGGTGCCCGAGAAAGCTTCTATACCTGTTTCTTGCTGTTGCTGTGTCTATTTTTAGGACATGGCCATGTCCTAACCTCCCCGAACTTGTGAATATGACCTTATTTGGAAAAAGGGTCTTTGCAGGTGGAATTAGGAATCCGGTACTCTCATCTCTAGGTGAGATCCCCTGGATTTACGGTGAATCTCAAATCCAACCACAAGTGTTTTTACATCTGCAAACCAAGGAATGCCAAGGATCACCAGCAACCACCAGAAGCTGGACAGGCATAGAATGGGTTCTCCCTCACAGCCACCAGAAGGAACCAACTCTGTCAGTACCTTGAGTTTTGACTTCTGGCCTCCAGAACTGGGAGATAATAGATTTCTCTTGTTTTGAGCCATCTGGTTTGTGGTACTTTGTTACAGCAGCCGCAGGAAATGAACGAATGGCCCCAAGTAGGAACCGATGCCTATTGCTTTGTTGATGCGGTGGTGTTTCACTTGTTCTGCGAACACATCAAGTTCATCCCCACCACAGGGCCTTGGAATATGCTGTTCCCACTGCCAGGAACGCTCTTCCAGCAGATGTTTACATTATTCAGGTGTCAGCTCAGAAGTAATCTCCTCAGAGAGGCCTTCCCCAACCATCCCTCCCTTACCCCCCACCTCCACCACCCCATTCCATTGCCCAGTCCGATTTTTTTTTTTTTAGTATATACATTTTAAAATTGTGGTAAAATACTCAAAACATAAAACTTACCATTTTAACCATTGGAAAGTGTACAGCTCAGTGACATTGAGCACACGCCCATGGCCACGCAACCATCCCCACTATCTATTTCCAGAACTTTTTCATCTTCCCAAACTGAAACTCTGTCCCTATTCAACTAACTCCCCATCCCACAGCCCCAAACCCTGACAACCTCTAATCCACTTTCTATCTCTGTGAATTTGCCTGTTCTGGACATTTCATATAAATGGAGTCCTACACTATGTCATTTTTTTGTCTGGCCTCTTTGGTAGAGCATAATTTTTCAAGGATCATCCACACTGCAGCTTCAGTGCTCTGTTCCTTTTGATGGCTGAACAGTGTATTCCACTGTATGCATTAGCCACATTTTTGTTTGCCCGTTCACCAGTGGATGGACGTTGGGGCCGTTGACACTCTTTGGCTATTGTGGATAGTGCTGCTGTGAACGTGGCTGTGCAGAGACTTATCTGGGTCCCTGTTTTCCGTTCCCTTGGGTACACGCCTGGGAACGGAATTACCGGGACATACAGTAGGTTTGTGTTTCACTTACTGAGGAGCTTGATTCCCCCCCCCCACCACAGCACTTGCCACTATTTAAAATTATTTACTTGTTTCTTCGTTTATTCTCTGACCCCTTTGCTAGACCATAAAAGTCAAGATAAAAGAGACTTGGTTGGTCTTTTTTTTTTAAAGATTTTATTTATTTATTTGAGAGAAAGAGAGAAAGAGAGAGAGAGAGAGAGAGAGAGAGAGAGAGCATGAGTGGGGGGAAGGGCAGAGAGAGGGAGAAGCAGCCTCCCCGGTGAGCAGGGAGTCCGATGGGGGCTCGATCCCAGTACCCCGGGATCATGACCTGATCCGAAGGCAGATGCTTCGCCGACTGAGCCACCCAGGAGCCCCTGACTCGGTTGGCCTTGTACATGGCCATGTTCTCTGCAGAGGGCAGCAGTACCCAGCACAGAGGAGGCCTCCAGGAGATGCAGGTGGAATGTGTGGACGCTGGCTCCCCTCACGGAGATCAGTCAACACTCTGCTCACGTTGCTGCTTCATTCACTGCTTCACTCACTGCATCAGGGTCTGGGGCCTCCGAGCCCAAGGCAGAAAGGCGTTGCCCCACAGCAGGGCAGGAGAGCCCAGAGCCTCCTGGCTGGAGGAAGTGGAGCTCTGGGAAGAGACACTCGTGTTAATTGAATGGGAAATCCAGGCCAGTCTTTGTGGCTGGGTGCGGGGGTCCAGTGTGTGAATAAGAAAGACTTTGCTTTTGCAGAACTCCCATTTGGAGAAACAGATGGGCAAAGGAGTCTGGGCTGATTTAGAGACATCTTTGGAGCAGAGTGGCTTGGGGGAGGGTGCATGGGAAGACTTCCCGGTGGGGAGGGTGGGCAGTGACGATGTGAGCCGGGCCCTGAGGAGTGGGTAGGAGTGGGATGGATGAAGAAGCGGGAGAAATGCATTCTGGACAGAGGGGCATTTACAAAGCAGCAGTGCCTCCCCTATGAGAGCACACGGGAGCTGTCCGTGGTGCTGTGGCCACTGCTAAGGAGCCGCTGCGAAAGCCAAGCTTGGCTCTTGTCTGGTTTAATCGTGGTTAAAATATACATAACATAAAACTTGACTTTCTGATCGCTTTAAGTGTCAAATTCAGTGGCATCAATTACATTCACAATGTGCAACCATCCCCACCATCCGTCTCCAGAACTTTTTCACCTTCCCAAACTGAAACTCAGTCCCCATGAAACACTAACTCCCCTCCCTGCCCCACATCCCAGTTTGCCATTCTCCCATAACGTAAGTTTCTTGAGATCAGAGACGTTGCACTTTGTGGTTGTTGTGTCTCCAGTCCCTAGACCAGTGGTTCTCACGGTGGGGCAGGGATTCTGCCCCTCATGGGACATTTGGTAGTGTCTGGAAACATTTTTGGTTCTCATGACTTTGGGGGATGGAGATGATGTTGGCATTGAGTGGGTACAGACCAGAGATGCTTCTCCACACCTTACGATGCACATGACGGGCCCCCCAGAACCGAGAATTCTCTGGCCCCAAATATCAACAGCATGGGTTGAGAAACCCTGCCGTAGAGGAACACCTGAATCATAATCAGTTCTCATAGAATTGGGTTGAGGCAATGAAATTGCTAAAGCTCCTTGACTATCCTTTTCGTGATTTGCAAAGGGGATTAATACAAGGACATTCGAGCCTCATTATTAGTTGCTTCTCTATTTGTAAATTTGCTTACTGGCTGAAATTCATCTGTAACATTCGTAACCCCCAAATCCATACTCACGGTGCTTTCAGGGTCATTTGCAGACAACGCCGAGGGGTGAAAACTTTGAGTGCTGGCCATACATATTCCCAGCTGGGTTTGAACAAGGCACCATTTTGCGTCCTTATTCCAGCCCAGGTTGTAAATGGCCCCTTTCGGGACCTATTTAGTACCATGATTTTTGCATTTTTGCGCTTTATGTTGGTGGTTTTACTGTTTACAGTGGCCCCCGTGCACAGCGCTGTCTGGTGTTTCTGAGTTTCTGAGCACAAGAAGGCTGGGCTGCAGCTTACAGAGAAAATACATGTGTTAGCTAAGCTTAATTCAGGCATGAATTATAGTGCTGTTGGCTGTTAACGAATCGACAATGTGTATTAAATAAGGTGTCTTTAGACAGAAGCATACAGAGCACAAGATTATGTATTGATGAGTTGATGAAAATATTGTGACCAGAGGCTTGCAGGAATCTACCCCAGGGTTTCCTCCAGGGGCGATGCTTCAGCATTCACTCTTGCAACTTTATAGAACAGAGCAGCTGCCAATAATGAGAATCAACCGTATCTACTTCTAAGAGCTATTGTAAGGACCAGATAAGATCATGCATGCAAAGCATTTAGCACAATGCCTGTAGTAAATAACGGGGGGGGGGGGGGGCGGGTGGTGGATATTATGTAATCCAGAGAAAACATTAAAACAGGCCTGCTTTTGTATAAAGCATATAGCCTTCCTTACCTCGTCAGAGCTGCAGGGAATTGGAGGGAGGCCCTGTGTAATTACCACTCTGAACTTTAGCCAGGGCATGGTGAGAGAGCTGCATTTGCCAGACCCACTCGATTGTTCCCGGTGGCCACACATGGTCATGAAGACTCAAGTGGAAGAATGCCATCCATTAAATCACCCATACGGCTTTCCTTGGCACCCTGGGCTTGCCGTGGTTTCTGTCCAAGAATTAACTAGCCCTGTGCCTGCTTCATATCAAGGAGGAAAGGAACACCACCCCTCCACAGTCGGTACATGTACTGTTTTTCTTATTTTATTTTATTTTTTTTAAGATTTTATTTATTTATTTGACAGAGAGAGACACAGCGAGAGAGGGAACACAAACAGGGGGAGTGGGAAACGGAGAAGCAGGCTTCCCATGGAGCAGGGAGCCTGATGCAGGGCTTGATCCCAGGACCCTGAGATCATGACCTGAGCCGAAGGCAGATGCTTAACAACTGAGCCACCCAGGTGCCCCGTACTGTTGTGGGTTTTTTTTAATTAATTGTTAAAAATTTGAAGTAATTGTAGATTCACATGCAGTAAGAAATAAGAGATCCTGTGTACCCAGTTCCCCCATTTACCCAGTGGTAAAATCTTACACGATTATAGTACAATCTCACCATTGCTTTCCATACAGTCGAGAGCTAGAAGATGTCCTCACCATAGGACACCTCACGTTGTCCCTGTAAAGTGCTTCTACTCCCCATACCCTCCTCCCCATGTCCTTAACCCCTAGAAATCACTAATATGTTCTCCATTTCTGTAATTTTGACGTTTCAAGAATTTTATGTAAATGGAATCATAAGAGTATGTAAAGCATGTAACCTTGTTGCATTGGCTTCTCCCTGCTCAGCATAATTCTCTAGAGCTTCATCCAAGTTGTTGTGTGTTTCAAGAGTTTATTCCTTTTTGTTGCTAAGTAGCGGCCCATTTATATGAAATGTGCAGAGCAGGTAAACCCATAGAGACAAAAAGCAAACCAGTGGTTGCCAGGGGCTGGGAGATTGAGAAATGACGGCTAATGGAGACAGTTTCTACTAGGGGTGATGAAAATGTTCTGGAATCACACAGTGGTGATGGTCGTGCAACTCTGTCAACGTACTGAAGACCACAGTCGCACACTTTAAATGGGTGAATTGTACAATATGTGAATTCTATCTCGGTCAAGCTGTTATTAACCAAAAAAGGCGCTGTAATTGTAATTAATAGTTTGGTTATGATCTGTCTCCCTGGCTCTAAGTTCAGGAGGACTGGCACCATGCACTTTTGCTCACTGCCGCATTCCCCAACGTGGCCTGGCTTGTAGTAGGCGGCTCAAGAAATATCTCTCAAAATGACTTACACTTGGAGTAGGGTTTCTCAGCCTGACATTGGAGCCGGGTCTTTGTGGGGCGTCCCGGCCCCCCACCCACTCCATGCCAGGGGCCACAGATGTCCCTAGACACCGCCCAGTGCCCTCTGAAGGCAAATCACTCCAGCTGAGAACCACTAGTTTAGGGTCAGCAAGTTTTTAGGTGCTGAGTGGGCTCGTAGAAGGCGCCTCGAAAGGCTGCTAACCAGGGGGTGCCCAAGGGACATGCAGGACGTGGCCGCCTCAGCAGGGCCACCTGCACTCAGCCAGAGCGGTCAGCGGAACTCCCCAACCCACCCAAGTGGGACACAAAGTAGAAGTACGTCCAGGCTCCCGCTCAGGGCGGGGCTTCGGACGTAGGGCAGAGACACCCCCGCCCCGACCCCGACAAAGGCTTATGGTTTAAGGGAAGGCGGGACTCCGGGAAGGGGCGGGGCTCGAGGCAGAGCCCCCGGATGTTGAGCTGCCCCCCCTCCCCGGGGGCGGGGGTAGAGGCGGGACTCCAGGAAGGGGCGGGGCTCGAGGCAGGGGCGGGGCTCGAGGCAGAGTCCGCCCGGAGACGTGCAGTGAGAAGCGAGAGGGCCCGGGCTTCGCGCGGGGGGCGGGGCCTGGGGCGCGTGGTGGGACGCGAGCTGCACGCGGCGCGGGGGCGGGGCCCGGGGACGTCACCGCCGGCGCCCCGCCCCTTCGCGCCTCGGGCCAGCTCGAGCTCTGTGCTGACGCCAAGATGGCGGCGAGTAACTGCTCCGGCTACGCGTGGGGCGCCGGCCCACACCACAGGTAACGGCCCCAGCGCCGCCCGCGCCGCTGGCCCGACGCGGGCCCGACCCAGATCCCGGGGAAGCCGCGGGCCGGCGTGTTGGCCGGAACCAAGCGGGACACGGGCTGGGAGGCCTGCGCCAGCTAAGATGGCCGCGCAGCCGGGAGGGAGAGCTGGCGGTGCTGGGAGTCCGTACCTAAGGGGGCGCTCAGGCCTGAGGTGGGGAGGGCAGCGGCTCCCAAGGCGGGCACAGAAGCCCGAGTGGGGAGGGGGTTTGGCCGAGGGTGGCCCCGGAGGGGCACAGCTGGAGGGCCAGAGCGCGGGACCCCTGGGCGGGGGTGGGGGATAGACGGAGGCCGGGGAGGGTCCTGAGGGCCGCGGGGGGTGGGGGGCGGGCCCGGAGGGGACCTGACTGCGCAGGGTGTGGAGCGGAGACCTTGGCGGAGGAGAGGGGAGCGGAGGGGCGATCTGATTCTGATTTGGGGGTAAGACAGACCCGGGAGGGCACCTGGCTGGGCAGGGATTCGTGGGGTCAGGGGGTACTGACCCCTGACGGGGGTGGGGGTGGTGAGGGAACTCAGAGACATTGGCAGGGGGGATTGAGCCCTGATGGGGGGATCAGGCAGAGACTTGGGGGGGCCCCAGACTCGACATGGGGAAGTCCTGACACCCAGTGGGGGGTGGGCATTAGAGGCTTCCAGGGGAGGGGGAACAGTAAGGAGGGCTAGAGGAGCCTGAGACCTTGAGACTTTGTGGGGTGGGTGTAAAGGAGACCCATGCATTTGGGGGAGGGGGAGGAGCTTGGAGAAGAGGTGGGGGCAGAGATAGGAAGCAGCCAAGGGAAGGAGGGATGTCCAGGTAGAAACAGCACATGGGGTGTGCTGTACCCCAAGTGTACAAATACACAGCCCCACGCCGTTCTCCACGGCCTCTCTCTGGAGCATCTCTGCTGTTTCCTCCTTCAGCCTGACGCTCAAGAGCAAGTCCCAGGCAGGGATGCTGGCGTCCCGCGGGGGGGGGGGGGGGGGGGGGGGGGGGGGGGGTGGTCGAGCGCCTCCCGGAACCCAGCCCTTTCCAGCTGTAGCCTGGCTGAACCTCTCTGGCCGGTTCCTCACCCTGAGGAAACAAGGACGCAGACTGCCCTTTGGGCAACCGAGACATGTGTCGGCTGCACTATAGGGGCCCTTGCTGCACGTTTCAGTTTCAGCTTGTAGAAAATAGATACGTGGAAAGTTAGGGCTGACCTCTCAACCTAGTCGTTGGGATCTGGCCATGTTCTTTCCTCTGGGATCACAAGGAAACAGACCAGGGCTTGGGAATTAAGGGTTATGGAAAAGAGGAGAGCTCCTTATGTTTTCCGCGCTTGGAGTGGCTTCTAAAGTGGGGTGTGTGGCTAGTAATGGATTTTCTGATGGGGCCTGCCGTTTCCTGCAACACAGTGTTTTTTTTTATCCTTCTTTGTTTCTGTCACCCTCAGTGCTATTTCTATTGCCTGTGCTTAGTTAAAGCAGAATCTGCTAGTCCCAGGCTGTTAGAGGCGTGCACTTTTGGAAGGGCTTCACCCTCTGCCCGCTCGCAAGCTCTTTTTTCTTTTCTCTTTTTCTTTCTCAGTGCATTCTTCAGTCATGAGTGGGAAATCACTTGAATGTTATGCTGTCTATTAAGATTACCTTCCAGGGGAGGGGCGCCTGGGTGGCTCAGTCAGTCAAGCATCCGACTCTTGATTTCGGCTCAGGTCGTGATCTCAGGGTCCTGGAATCGAGCCTTGAGTGGGGCTCTGCACTCAGCACAGAGTCTGCTTGTTTCTCTCCCTCCCCCTCGGCTCCTACCCCTGCTCGAGCTAGCTCGCTCTCTCAAATAAATAAATCTTTAAAAAAAAAATTACCTCCTGGAGGAGAATTGAAGTATTTACACTGTTAAAATGGGTAATTGCTGGGCTTCAGCAGATGCATCTGTCATTTATTTGAATTAATGTAGTTACACATATCAGCCTAGCTGCTGTCTTTAGTCTGATGACTTAGGTGATACCATGTACTCAGCGTGTGACTAAGGATGTGAAATTACCCTGAATGAAATGTCAAATTAGTCTGTGCTTTAGAAGTGTCCCCAAGAACATGTGTTATTCCTTAAGAAAAGAGTAGGGGTGCCCGGCTGGCTCAGTCAGAGTGTGGGACTCTTCATCTCAGGGTCATAAGTTCAAGCCCCACATTGGTTGTAAAGATTACTTAAAAAAATAAAATCTTAAAAATAAATTTAAGTGAAACTGAAACACAGATCATGGTAAAATAAATTTCAGTCTTACAAAACCTTGGAAAGAGATCATCTGCATTATCTGAATGACTTTAGCTAGACATTTTTTTTCTGGGGTAAGTGACTTTTGCTTGGAACCTTCAGCTGCTTGTAGAGTATATATTTCTTATATAACATGCCATGGGAAGACTAATTACATAACAGATTTTGAGAATGCATACCAACTTTATGGTAGCATTTGGACAATGGTATTTACAAAACCCGTATTCACAAATTGCCAAAAGTGAAGACAACAGTTTTTTTCTTTTTTTTTTTTTTTAAGATTTTTATTTATTTATTTGACAGAGACAACGAGAGCAGGAACATAAGCAGGGGGAGTGGGAGAGGGAGAAGCAGGCCTCCTGCCGAGCAGGGAGCCCGATGCGGGGCTCGATCTCAGGACCCTGGGATCATGACCTGAGCCGAAGGCAGACACTTAACGACTGAGCCACCCAGGCGCCCTGGCAACAGTTTTTTTCTTAGAGGAATTTTGACTAGGTTTTCTTGGCTTTTAAACTTGATAACCATAGCCCTGGATAGGAATATTCCTTATATCGTTGTCCATTATTAGGGTTGGGATCTGAACTTCTTGAATTGTTGGTCAGTAGGAATTGGATGCACATTCACTCTCGACGGTATAAGAAAAGTTTACAATTGTTGGTATGATGAGTTTCAATTATTGTATGTTGTTTGGTCTTTTAAATCTCCTAAAGCTTTTTTTAGAGCTAGAGTTAGTGCTGCAGATATCCAGAATGAAGGATTAATCCCATGAGGAAAATTGAATTTGGCAGTGCTTTTCATCATCCCAAGTGCAGTTTTCCCAGCAGGGTTCTGTATGTGTTTCAATCACTTTGGTAATGGAAACATCTAGAACTTGGAGCTGTATGCTGGAGGTCCGCACTAGTGCAACAGGATAGGCTGGCCCTCTCTGTTACATTTCCTTCCCTCTTCGTTCAGCAGTTTTGTGAAAATTCCACCGGTACAGTACACCTGGCTACCTTTGCCTTCACATTCTTGTTAAGTCTAAATAAGACAGCTGCTGGATTTGGGGGTAATGCTTGATTTCTCATCGAGAGAAGCTCTATTTTAATAAGCTTTTGAGAAGCTCTCTCTTTTTAAAGATTTATTCACTAGAGAGACAGAGAGAGAGTGGGGGGAGGGACAGAGGGGGAGAGGGAAGAGAGAATCGCAAGTAGACTCCCCGCTGAGCATGGAACCCAGTGCGGGGCTCTGTCTCATGACCCATGAGTTCATGATCTGAGCCGAAACCAAGAGTGGGACTCTTGACTGACTTTGCCACCCAGGTGCCCCACCAGTGGCTTCTTTTTAATTTGAATGTCTTTGGTTGAATCCAGGGTTGGTAGTTGGACATCTGTTTTACTTGCTCGTAAGAACCGCACATTGGTTGTCTAGTCCTGCCTCCCTCTGTCGACACGAGGTGCATGTGTCAGACCAGTGTAGACATGGTGGTAGAGGTTTCTCCACGTCTGAAAGCAGCAGGAGAGGGCTGGAACCACACATGACCCCTCGCCAGTCCTCAGACAGTGGCCTTTCATCAGTTGGATTCACAGCAGTAGACTGGCGTGGTCATCGTAAGCCTGGTTGGAAATTCTTTCGCTTGCACTGCTTCTCTGAGGGCACATGCAGAATGCTTTCTCTTTGGCTTACCCAGCATAATATCATCAGGACAACATTTTTAAGCATCTGCCTGTCAGGCTAACCTCGTGGCCACCCTCCATGTGGGGACCATGTTCCTTTGCAGAAGGATGGAAGAATTGCACCGCCAAGCTCAGAATCCGGCTCACCCTGGAGGCTTGGGAAACGCCTGTCACCAGCTTCGGGAATCCCTGCCTCAGCAACGTGGAGCAGCCCAGTGGCTCTGTCTTGAGGAGCCAGGCTGGCCCTGATTCAGAGCTGGAGACTCTTGACTACAGTTTAAAGAAGGTTGCAGATGGGGGTGGGGAATGAAATTCTCTGTCATCTTCTCAAGAGCCCAACGATTTAGTGTGTTTTTGTTTGTTTTTTTAAGATTTTATTTATTTATTTGACAGAGACACAGCGAGAGAGGGAACACCAGCAGGGGGAGTGGGAGAGGGAGAAGCAGGCTTCCCGCGGAGCAGGGAGCCCGATGCGGGGCTCGATCCCAGGACCCTGGGATCATGACCTGAGCCGAAGGCAGACGCTCAACGACTGGGCCACCCAGGAGCCCCAAGGGCCCAAAGATTTAGTTTATCAAACCCCTTTCCAGTAGGTTGGGATGTTTTCTGGATCTGAAATGGGCATTTCACATGGAGAAGGTACGTAAGACTTTCATAATTTAAAAAACTCTGCTAAAAAATAATCAGAATTGTAGGGCGCGTGGCTAGCTCATTCAGAAGAGCATGTGAGTCTTGATCTCAGTGTTGTGAGTTCAAGCCCCATGTTGAGTGTTGAGATTACTTATACTTTAAAGAAATATTTTTAAACATCAGAATTGTCATGTGAACGTATGTCAAATTATATTTTGACGTTAAAAACCTCGAGAACCGAAGTGCCAAATGAGATCATCACGGGGTGTTTACGTGTGTGTGTGTACACATAAAGTCATGTCATCTTACAATAAAACAGATTTGAAAATGTCCTTCCCGATGAATGTCTTTAGTGACCATATCAGCAGTGGGTATTGGAGTCCACTGCACGCCGTCTAAACTCTGAATGTTCCTCAGCCCTGTGAGTCATCACAGATGTGCCTGGAAAACTGTGCCGAGGTCAGGGTGCTGGAGCTGAGTTTTCTCTCACTAGCACTGCAGTGTAGGTGATCCTTGACGTGAGAGTTCCAGCTACTTGGGGCTCTGCGGCAGTCTCAGTCAGGCTTAGTTTTTGCCACGTGGGGCAGTGATACTGAGTGAACTTTGTTAGCTCAAACATCAGCTCACTGTGATTGCAGGAAAATCTTTTTTTTCCACTTTTTTCCCCCCTCAGACTCTAAATGTTTTTGGTGTTGTGTGTGCGTGTTCCCACTGAGTATGACCCATTGACAGTGGTGTGTATCAGAGCGATCTCACTGCTGCAGCAGACCCAGAACATGTCATTACCTGCTGTAGGTTCCTCAGACATACCCTTCTGAAGTGAGGGCTACACTCAGGGTCCATGTGTTCTTTTTCTTTCTTTTTTTTTTTTTTTTTTTTAAGATTGTACTTATTTGACAGAGAGAGAACAAGCAGGGGGAGTGGCAGGCAGAGGGAGAGGGAGAAGCAGGCTTCCCGCCAAGCAGGGAGCCCGATGTGGGGCTCGATCCCAGGACTCCAGGATCATGACCTGAGCCGAAGGCAGACGTTCAACCGACTGAGCCACCCAGGCGCCCCTCCATGTGTTCTTTTATGGTTGGCCTCGTAGGAGCAAGTGAGAGCATGTCCCACAGGAGAGAGCCCTGCTCAGAACCGGACCTCCTCGGCCGAGTCCCTTCCATCCAGCCCTCCACGTCCCCGTCAGGTGACTGAGCAAAATGACATCAATGGGTCTTGCCAACCTTGCATTCTAAAATCTTATCTAGATGATGTACTCAAAAAAAACCCTGCCTCCCCGAAACAAACACTGAGGCCAAAAAACCATTACGAGATAATTGCCTTGACCCAAAGAGGAGGATGCCAGCCGGGACTCAGGAAGCTGCATTTGCGTAGATGTGCTTAAATACTGCTCTTCCTGTGCTAACGGGGGCCCAGCATCCAGCTTCGGCTCTTCTCCCTCCTGGGCCGACGGCACCAGCTGGGTCCTTGTCACGGGGTCCTCACTGTTGCGGGGACAGGCACACCCTCCCTTTGAGCAACAGGCGACTTGCAGCGGTAGTAGCACAGGGCTTTGGCTGCGGGCTTAAAGGGAGTCTTCACCAAGAGTGAATTTGTGGCTTTTTATTCCTGTTCCTCATCCATCAGGGGTTGAAAATGGGCAGCTTGCACACCATGTTTGATTCTCACACCTGTCTTCAGCCTGTGTGGTAGGCTTATTGCTTGCTTTATTTGAATTGGTCGCCAGCATTTAAAAATCGGGAGACTTTGGGACACCTGGCTGGCTCGGAGGAGCGTGTGACTCTTGATTTGGGGGTCATGAGTTGAGCCCCATATTGGGTGTAGAGATTACTTAAGTAAAAAACGTTAAAAAAATAAAAATAGGGTTGCCTGGGTGGCTCAGTCAGTAAAGTGTCTGCCTTTGGCTCAGGTCCTGATTCCAGGGTCCTGGGCTCGAGCCCTGCGTCAGGCTCCCTGCTGCTCCCCCTGCTTGTGCTCTCTCTCTCTGACAAATAAATAAAATAAAATAAAAAATGGGAGATTTTGCAAAAACCCTGATTTTTAGCCTTGCTTAAAATCGGAAGATCTGGCACCCCTGGCCTGCATTGTAAGCCCCTGCCTGCGCAATCTGCTGTAGCACGTGAGCTCCTGCTGAATTGTCCTGCCATCTCAAGAGGTGGGGTCCCAGGCCAATACGCCGAGGGTAAGAAAGAGTAAGCGACTTGCTCAAGGCCCCGGTGAACAGAGCAGGACTGGAAGCCATCCCACTGGGCTGTGGTTCTCCCAGTTCCTAGTCTTTAAACCTTTGTGACTCCAGCTCTGTCCTTGTACAGAACCTCTCATGCTCAGCCTCTCTTCTCTAACATCTTGCTTGAAGGGAATGTCTCACTTGTGCCTGTGGGACTTCATTCCATGGAGGTGCCTGAGTGCAGACGTGGAGAGGTCCGTGTTGCTGCAAGAAGACCTGATCACATTTCCCAAGAGAAGGGGACATGCCACGTCCCACAGGGCCAGACTTGCCATTTGAGCTCAACGACTGCATTTTGGCACTCCCTGTTCCAGTAGGGATTCTTAACCTGGGCCTGCGAGGCCAGAGTGACTGCAGGAAAAACTGCCATTTCCAAGGAATCAGAGGGAAGGAAGTCTCAGCTTCCGCCTGATTGGAAATTGAGAGAAGGCGAGGTGACCAATGGCTTCCCATGAAGGGGAGCCTGAGCAGGGGTGGGGTGTTCTCCCTCTGGACCTGTGGCAGGGAGCCTGGGCGGGAGAAACTGCCTCTGCTGCCGCTTTTCCCCCCAAACGCTAGGCTCAACCCCCAACCCCAAACTTGCGGTATCCTCACCCATTTTTGCTGGTCTGAGTTTCTCAGCAGCACGTTTGGCATTGGGGCAGGTCATTCTGGGGTGGGCCCTGGGGGATGGAGCAGCATCCCTGGTTACTGACCCAGCGCTGGCAGCACCCCAGTCGTGACAACCACAGATGTCCCCAGCATCACCCAGTGTTCGCTAGGGACAGAGTCATCCCGGGTGAGAACCCCTATGCCAGATTTCCTAGGTTTTGGCAACCGTATGGGCCATGCCTGTGGGAGGTCTTTGCCATGAGCTGTGTTTTGGCTCACTCAACTCCTAAAACCTCAGTGTGGCAGATGGGTTGCCAGAATGTCTCTGTCCTTCATTCCTTATGTCCTCAGCCTTTCTGCCATGACCTTGCAGCTTTTCCCATCTTGAAGTAGCATCCGTTTCCGTAGCCCTGGAATCTGGGCTTCCTTGTCCTTGTCTTGCCAGCGGACTGCAGTGGAAGTAACGCTGTCATAGACTGACAGTCGGTGCCCCCCACAATGGCTAACTGAGACCTAATCCTCCAGATGATGGTATGGGGAGGCAGGGCCTCTGGGGGGGCTTAGGTCATGAGGGTGCAGTCCTCATGAATGGGATGAGTGCCCTTATGAGAGAGGCCCCCTAAAGCTCCGTCCCTCCGTCCTCCACGTGAGGACACATAAGAAGATGGCGGTCCATGAACCAGTCCCTCACCAGACACGGCATCTGCCAGCACCGTGATCTTGGACTTCCAGCCTCTAGAGCCTTTGCCTGTGTCCCCTCCACCTCGGGAACGCTGCCACGTGAAGGACCCAAGGCTGGCCCTGGAGGAGGAGGTGCTACAGGGAGGGAGCCAGGGTGTCCGTCTGATAGCCAGCCACCCTCCAGAAGCGGAGCTGCCTGCCTGCCGCTGACTTCAGGTGCAATGCAGCCCAGCCTACGGAATCATGAGCGAAATAAACAATTGCTGTTTTAAGCCAGGAAACCATTGCTGTTTAAAAGCTCAAACCTTTTTAGTAAAGGGTCATAGAGTAAATACTTGCAGCTTTGTGTGTATCTTAGTTCGGGCTGCTGTAACAAAGGACCACGGACTGGGTGGCTTGTAAACAGTAGGAATGTATCCCCCGCAGTTCCGGAGGCTAGAGGAGATGAGGGTGCCAGTGGGGCTGGGTTCTGGTGAGAGTCCTCTGGTGGGTTGCAGCCGGCTGCCTCCCCGCTGTGTCCTTGCATGGGGGGGTGCAGCAGTCTCCCCTGTGACTCAAGGGCACTCCTGAGTGCGCCAACCTCCTTACGCCATCTAATCCTAATCCCTCCCAAAGGCCCCACCTCCTGACACTGTCACCCTGAGGGGTAAGGTTTCAACAGTGAATTCTGGGAGACACAAACATTCGGTCCCTGACACCAGGCCATATGGTGTCTGTTGCAGCTACCGAGCATCCCCACTCTAGGGCGGAGGCAGCCGTAAATGATACACAAAGTGGGCATGGCTGTGTGCCATCGAAGCTTTCATTTTTGACTCTGAGGGAGAAAGAATGGATGTGCCCGCAGCCTAGCAGTTAGCAAGAGCCCTCCGCCACCTCCCAAGGCCGGAAGAGGCCTTGCAGTGAAGGGTGCCTGGGATTTTGGCGGGTGGGGCTGGGATGCGGCGCACCAGCCTGAGAGAAGGGCCTGGTGTGGCCATTGAAATGGGAGAAAAGCACAGGGTCTGACCGAGAAACGGTGCTATGTGCTGAGGGACAGAGGATGTTGGGTGCGGGGGGGGTGGCGGGAGGCTGGACAGTGGGCTCGGGGCTCTCAGATGTAAGGCAGAAGCTGAGGTTTATGTAGTAAGTAATGGGGAGTCACCAAGATACCTCCTCACAAGATTTGTCCTGTTTTGGGATGCTGAGGTGCTATAGGCTGAATTGTGCCCCCCACAATTCATGTGAAGCCCTAACCCCCAATGTGACTAGAGGTAGGGCCTCTAACAAAGTCATTACAGTTATGTGAGGACACAGGGTGGGTCTGAGGCAGCCACCCTGGCCCCATTCCATGGGCTGTGCTTGGTTTGTGGCCAGTGGGGTGGGACCCAGGCTGGACAGGAGGCTGCTCAAGGAAGCCGGCACAAGAAGGCATATGTAGAATGTACGTGGAGGATACCTTGGAGCCTTGCTTACCAGCAGGAAATTAGAAATAATGTTTGGTGGTTTAAAGAGATACCCACGAACTCTTCAAAAACTGGGGCCTAATCCTCTGCCCTGGAGTGTGGGTTAGAGTCAGTAATTCGCTTCTAACTAATGGGATGTGGCAAAAGTTCTGCCATGTGATTGGTGTCAGAGGCTGGGTCATGACTCAGTTTTCTCTCTGGGGGAAGCTAGTTGCTATGTTGGGAGATACTCAAGCAGTACTGAGACAAGCCCACACAAGAGGACCAAGGCTGCTTGCAGACAGCTACAACCAAAGTGCCCACTGTATGAGGGAACATCCAGGGAGCAGAGCCCGCCGCCTCAGTCAGGCCTTCAGATGGTGCCGCCCCAGCCAGCGTCTCGTGGGCAACCTCAGAAAGACCATGAGCCTAGAGCCAAGCCAAGCCACTCCCGCGTTCCTGACCTGCAGAGACTGAAGATCAGTATTATTGTTTGAAACCACAGCATTGGGGATAATTTTTGACTCAGCACTACATAAACTAACACATAATATAAATGTCTACCAGTAGGAAGATAGGCAAATGAATTGTGATCCATTCAAATGAGTAAATAACTAGGCTTTAAGTTTGGGGGGCCCAGGATGAATGGCTGCATACCATACATCGAAATACTTTAACATCACGAACCAAACTGGCTAAAAGTTAAATACAGTATGTTTTATCTTACCTACCTTGGCAAATGTACGTTTCTAATGACCAAAGGGGGGGGGGAAGAGGCTAAGGTTTTTCTGGTTGGCAAAACATCAAAGATGACTGAGTTTATTATCATGCATGTCTGGGCATTCTGTTGATGGGCCAGGGCTATTTGGATGTCTTATAAAATAACAAATTCATAAATGATATATTTTGTAAAATGAATTTTTTGAACTTTATTTATATTATTTCAGCATGAATGATGTTTGTGTAACCAAGATTTTCATGTCGTCTGAGTTTTGCTACTATAATGGCCTGAAGCAGCTATCATGGATGGGCTGACTTGTGTCCTCCCTAAGATTTATACGTAGAAGCGCTGACCCCCAAGACCTCACTCACAAGGTGCCTGTACTTGGAGACGGGATCTTTAAAAGAGGTGATTAAGGGGCGCCTGGGTGGCTCAGATGTTAAGCGTCTGCCTTCGGCTCAGGTCATGATCCCAGGGTCCTGGGATCGAGCCCCGCGTCGGGCTCCCCGCTCAGCGGGAAGCCTGCTTCTCCCTCTCCCTCTCCCCCTGCTTGTGTTCCCTCTCTCACTGTGTCTTTCTCTGTCAAATAAATAAATCTTAAAAAAAAAAAAAAAAAGAGGTGATTAAGTCAAAATGCGGTCACAGAGATGGGCCCTAAGCCAGTATGACTGGCGTCCCTGTAAGAGGCGATGGGGACCCAGACACACATAGAGGGACGGCCCTGTGAGGACATGGAAGAAGTTGGTGTCTACACGCCCAGGAGAGATGCCTTGGGAGGAATTACCCCTACCAACTCCTTGATCTTGGTTCCGGCCTTACAGGACTGTCTGGTGTTGAAGCTACCCTGTCGGGACTTTGTAATGGCAGCCAGAGCAAACCCACACGGTCTCTTTCCCGATCGGGGTTCCATCTCAGAGCTGCAGAACACAGGAGATGGTCAGAGAGCCCGACGGGCCACAGTGAGCGCCATCTCAGGATCCTCAGAGGGACCTGAATTCTTACCTACATGGATGCCTGGGGGCACGAGGCCTTCGTTTCTGCTGGAATCCCAGTTGAGAAAGGCTGAGCTAAAAGATCCAACCTTAAAATTCAGTTACAGCTGAAGTGTGCAAAGCAGATATGTTTTCATCAGAAATGCTGAGTAAATGTAAAACATGGAAAAATCAACGTAATTTTTCATGTGTGTCTAAGAAGTTTCTTTCTTAAAATACTAAAAAATGTCTGTTAAACATTAAGACAAAATATATGGGGGGATGGGGAGTGACTGGTAGTGGTTGTGAGGTTTCTTTTTATTGTAGTGAAATAGACACGACATAAAATGTACCATTGGACCGTCTCTAAGTGCACAGCTCAGCGGCACGAAGCACACTCACTCTGTCCTGCGACCACCCCACCCTCCGTCTCCAGAATGTTCCATCTCCCCACACGGAGACTCTGTCCCCATGAAGCATGGACTCCCCACCCCGTGCCCCAGCCCCGGCTCCCACCCTCTCCTCTCTGTCTGTGGGGACGGGACTCCTCTGGGGACCTCCTGGGAGTGGGGTCCTCCTGTGGGATGTGTCCTTCTGGGTCTGGCTCCTCACTGAGCAGCGTCCTCGGGGTCCCTCCACGTCGTGGCAGGTGTCAGGGTCCCTTCCTTTCTGAGGCTGGATCATCCATTATGTATGAGTGTTGGATTTTGCTTTCATGTTCTAGAGCAAGAGGTGGGGAGAAGGGTCTCCCCGGGGCCTGAACAGGGTTTGTCACAAGAGCGGGAGTGGGCCGAGATGCTTGTGTGTTTCTCAGTAAACAAGTGTGTGTTTGTGATGGGTGAGGACTTCGCATGCAGCACCGCCCCATAGGACTTTCTCTGATGATGGAAATGTTCTCTCTCTGCGCCTTCCACTGCGAAACCTAAATTAATTAAAATGAAACTAAATGTTGAATTCCATTCCTCAGCTCGGTCTGCCTTTTGACCAAGAAAGTCTCTAAGACAGAAGAGACCCATGAATCTCACGAGTGGCTGACTTGAGAAATCTCAGTGCTCCTTCATAGCAGATAGGGTGCTTTCGTTTTTTCCTGGAGAGATGCAGGCATCTCGTGTTACAGATCGGAGGTTTGGCTTCCCGTTGTGTTGTAATTTCACTGTAGAGCTGCAGATTTCGAGTTGTTTGGACGGTGGCATTGCACCTAGGAGTGGCCCCTGGGGTCCAGGACGCTGCCTTCGATTGAATCTAGAAAGCCACTGTAGATGGGAGCTGCGGGGGCTGCCCCCACCCACCCTTTCCCAAACACGTGCCCCCCGGGACGCCTGTAAGCACGTGCCCCCGCAGCTGTACTTACTGCACACCTGCTATGTGCCAAATGCCATTGCAGTGCTTGGTAAGACCTTGGGACACACTGCCCTTCCTGTGCCCCTGTGGCCTGGTGCTGTGGGGGAGGGGACGACCAGGGGAGAGACAAGTCAGAGGATCAGGAGGTGCTGGGAAGAGAACTCCAGCAGGGCGGCGGGGACGGGATGCTGCTGCTAATCTAGACGGGCTCAGAGAGGGCTTGTTGGAGGAGGTGACGTTCGAGCAGTGACCTACAGGAGGGGATGGGGTGCATGGGCTTCAGGGCTGCGTTTCGGAGCCTTGAATGGTTCCAAGCAGGAGGGCGACGTGGGCAAGTTTGTGCTGTGCTCTCGCTGCCAGGGGGGTGGAGATGCTAGCGAGGAGGTGGGCAGGCTCCCGGTAGGGGTGAGACCCCAGGCTCTGCTGGCCCCCAGCTCCTGCGAGGAGCGTTTGCACTTGACTCTGTGTGGTTGGCCCTCGGTGTTCTGCTCAGCCTGGGCAGCGCTCCCCGTGTTGTCCCAGCTGGGCCGCACGCCACTCAGAGGGACAGGGGCGGTTCGGCAGTCATTGCATGGCTAGCTTTGGTCCAGAACATGTGGAGGTACTTTTGTCCCCAGGCCTGCCTGCCCCAAACCCCACGCGCACATCCAGCCTCATCCCCTGCAGGATTCGCAGGACCTTCATGGGATCCATGATGGGACTAAAAGCTTTGATGATACCTTCCCAGACAAATGGACTTTGATGAGGACCATCTGCTCGGTGACTGATACTTAGTAGCGTGGGGGGCACTTGGGTCACAAAGATCTTGGTCTGATTCGAACACTTGACCTGCGTCACGATCCTCAGAGTTTCTGCATTTAGAAACGGGACCGACGGACAGGCAGATGGGAGAATGAGGTGGTGTCGACAGAGGCCTCAGTGCTGTGTAGAGCAAGCTGGCAATAAAACGGGTTCTCGTGACTATGAGTTTAGTTCCATGTTCACTGATCTTCTGTATTTTAATAATTGGGGAGCCATTCGTTCCTCAGTTATAAAATACTGTTCAGTCTAGCTTTCTTTGAAGAATCCTGATGTCCAGAAAAAGCTTGCTGCCCACACAGATGAGCTGAGAAGTCGACCAACGGGCTCAGGTCCTGACTTTGCCACTTACTGTGCCTCAGTTTCCTCTCTGGTAAACGGGGACAAGGAGGGTCCCTGACTCACAGAGTTGTTAGGACCTTGTGTTATTTTGTGAAAAGTGCTGAAACCCAAGCCTGCTCCTGTAGAAAGGTCTTAAGGACCGTTAATCACAGAAAGCCCGGATTCACTGTAGCATCCAGAGCTGCCAACGCCCGGGGGCTGATGGCACTTACGTGCTCCACGGAAGTGTTACTTAGAGCTCATCTGATGTAGCCGGATTTTGTGTTTATCTGTGGTTCTAGCAGCCAGCCTCCGATGGCTTTTCCCTTCCCCGCCGCTGGAGCCAGCCTCGCCACGGGACCTGCTGCTGGAATGGGTCCTGCTTTGACCCCACCGTTTCCTGCGGCCGCCCCGCCCCCCAGGCCTGTCACCCCAGCGGGGTATGGCGGGTACCAGCTCCACTCTAGCCAGCCCCAGGAGCCTGCCCCCGCACGCACCATGGCTCCCTCCTACCAGGTATCAGCCTGGCCTTTCTTTGACTAGCACTGGATAACGTTGAAGGGGGCATGTGCAGTGGGTGCCCCGTATAGGCAGACAGACGGGGACACAGACATACCTTCCTGCTCTCGTCCCTGCCCCTGACAATGAGCAGGGGATGAGCTTGTGCTCATCGGGCACTTCTGGTGCTCATGATGCCACCTTCCGCTCCCAGAGCTCTGGGCCTAGAGATCTGGCCTCTGTGTTTCCACTTGGAATTGCCAACGTGTCCCATGCTGGACATGGTCCAACCCCCCTGAGCCTCTGCCACCCACCGCTGGTACCCCCTAACGTCAGTGGATGGACCACGGGCTGCCCAGCTAGCAAACCTCACACTGTCTGGTTCCACCTTCTCCCTCCCTTCTCTTCCTGCTCTCTGGTCGCTGGCAAGCCCACCAGCTGACTCCGTGTGGGGGCCTCTGCATCCGGCTGACCCTGCTGGGAACCCTGCCCCCATGTCTTCACCTGCTGCCTTCCCTGTACCGCTCCTCTGAGGGGCTGTCTCCAAGCTAGGCATTCCGCAGAGCACTTCTGCGCTCAGATGTTAACATTTCCTCGAGGGCGGCCGTATCCGTGTCACCAGTTACTGTGTCCCCGGCTCCTGAAATGGCCCGGTTTAGAGCAGGAGCTCAGGAACCGTGTGAACGCGCGTCGCGTGTGGGGCGAGCAAGGGCACACCTTGCCGCTGCCCTGAGGGGCTTCCTCCCTGCTCTGTGTCGCTCTGGTAACCCCCTCGCAGGACAGTTACAGCTATGGACCGTCGACAGATGCCGGTAGCTACGGTAGCTTCGAGAACAAGCAGTATCACCTGCCTGCTGCCAGCCAGCCTCAGCTCCCGGCCACGGCCATGGCCACGGCCACGGCCACGGCCTGCCAGCCAGGTGCGTCTCTGTAAGGAGCCACTGGCTCTACCAAGGGAGGAACCCCTGCAGAGTCACACTTCGAACTTTCCAGATGCGTAGGAGGGCCGGGAGTCTCAGGACTCTCCTCTCCAAGATGCCTGGAAGGCTCTGCGGGGGGTTGGGCTGCTATAGGGAGAGGGAGGGCGGGAAGGACAGAACCAGGAGGGGAGCCAAGCAGTTTTATTCCGAGGAGGCTTTCCCAGGCGGGAAGGAGGTGGGTTCTGCTGGGGACTTGGAGTTTCGAGATGGGAGAGCATGGGGCTCTGGACTTGGAGGCGGTTGTGGCCAGTAGGGCCCTGGGGAGGCCAGTTGCCACGGTTCCAGGGGGAGCATGGCTCCTGCTGTCCACTGGGGGGTTGTGGCAAAGGGTGGCTTTGCAGAGAGGTTCTGCTTGCCCTCCAGGGACTAAAGGAACTTCTGTCCAGTCCCGTGGAGGGCACAGCCAAGTGCAGCCCCTACAATCAGTGGCCGCTGCCGAGGCAGGGCAGCCAGCCAGCGCCCTGGCCTTGAGCTACACCGAGAACTACCCCTACCCACTGGCGACCAGCGCCCTGCCCGTGGCCTCCATCTCCACCCTGCCTTCCTGCACCCTGACCTCCTACAGCCCCACCTCTGCCCCAGACACGGGTAAGACACGTTCCCCGTGTGCGTGCAGGCACAGGCTATGCCTCTTGGAGCGTCCTCAAAACCAACCCGTCTCCCTCTGTCTGGTTTTCCTCTCTGCTTCTTAGGACCAAGCTACCCGGGCTATGAAGCAGCGGCGCACTCGGCAGCCGGTCCTCAGTGTCCCCCACTGCTGCCCCTCCAGCTGCCACCGCCTCCCCAGCAGCCTCCAGGCTCCCTGTGGGGCGGCCCAGGAAGCAGTCCCAGGGCCAGGTCTGCCAGCAGCCTCTCTGGCAAGCTCCTGGCTCCCCGCAAGCTGCTGAAACCCAAGGGTGGCCCCAGGGAGCCCCCACTTCACTACTGTGACATCTGCAAGATCAGCTGCGCGGGTCCCCAGGTCAGCTGCCCTCCGTGCCTGCTGAGCAGGCCCAGAGGATCTTCCTGGGGACCCTGCTGCCCGCCTTGGGCTGAGAGAACCCCATCCCCCACCTGGCTAACCAGACATCAGGGGCGTTGCCTACCGCAGAAGGCCTGTTATTAAACTGGCGATGTCAAGTGCACGTCAGATGTGCCTTTCAGGCGTGCGTGCAGAGCACGGAAGGGCAAGCACGGCACGGACTGCTGGCGGCAGGAACGTGGTCTTGGGCTCCCCTTGCCCGAGTGGGCAGCGTGGTCAGAGCCCCCTCCTCCGTGTGGCGATGGGTGCCGCAGGCACCGTTCCAAGAGGCGCCTGGCAGTGGCACGCCTTCGCTGCAGGGCTGCTTAAGCAGGGCCTCGGGTGGACGGAAGCGAGCGTGAGCTCACACCTGTTGTCCAAGGAAGATCCCCCAGCCACACTCACAGATCACCCAGCTAGTTCTCTGGAAAGGTCGTCAGACACCAGGGCTCCATGTCCACAGAGAACCACGCGCTAGTGTTGTCTTCTTTTTAATACTCTGAGAGAAAGCTGGAGGGGTGCATAGACTAGGATCGCAGGCCATCAGGGTGTGTGGGGAGACCCCTCATCCAGCCCCCACTTACCTGGGGGGGCCAAGGCCCTTTCCCATCTCCTGCTGTCTCTACAGGCCTGTTGATCGAACCTCCTGTGCACTTTTCCCGCCGAGACTCGCGCTCATTAATGGGAGGTCCATCTTCTCTACGTGATTTTTATTCTGTATTTCGGGGATTCTGGGTTCCTCTCACAGGTCAAACACAAGCCTCTGCTCCTAGTTCTAGACCCTTCACAGCACTGTGTTGCGCGAGTGCGGGACGCTCCCCATGCAGGGGACGCCTGTGATGTGGGGTAGGTTGGAGCCCAGCCTCGTGCTGTCACCTGAGCAGGTGTCTGAGCTGTTCTTGGGGACAGCTGTGGTGACGGGGTTTGCCCGAGCGTGTCCCCACGCATGCAGCGTGCCACAGAAATGGGAGCTCTTGTCGTTCCCAGCTTTTTGCTGAGATTAATAGCACTCTTCAAACTGGAGTTTTTACTGAGAAAGTTGTAGGTTCGCAGGCGGTTGTGAGTAATGACTCAGAGAGGTCCCTGTACCCCCTGGCCCAGCTTCCCCAGTGCCATCAGTTTGCCAGACTGCAGCCAGTCTCGCAGCCAGGGTGTTGACATTGATCAAGCGTCCTTCTTACTCGCACGTCTGCTGCTTCACCTGTCCCCACGGGCACGTGCGTGTGCGTCTTGTTCTTTGTGAACTCACTTGGCCGTGTGGCCTCCGGGCGAGCCCTTCGGGGCCAGGGGAACCCTTGGCCAACAGGAGCACAGGGCAGGCCCCTTCCCAACGCGCCTCCCTGCTTTTTCTCTCGTCACACACTGAACACGTGTTTACGGTGGGGGGGCCCTGTGGTGGGAAGACAGTCGTGAATGGTGCCTCTTACTTTGAGCTTAGGACCCCGCGCGGCACCTTCTGTAGGGCGTCTCCTGCTGCTAACTGCGGCCTCTGCCTCAGCGTGTCAGGGGAAGGCCTGGGGCGCAGAACCAGGGACCTGGGGCTGGAAATCAGACCACGGTGGGTTGAAGCTGTGCGGTTTAACTGGCGTGTGTGTAGGACGCGGACGGGAACTGCCCTACTTGCTATACTTGCAGTAGTTTCCCGTTAGCGTCACTGGGTCTATCCTTCCAGGCTTTTCTCTGCCCCACAGGCTTTTACCTGGGGTGTGTGTGTGTGTGCGCGCGCGTGTGCACGCGTGTGCGTGCGCGCTGTTGCTCAGGTAAATGTTCAGAAGTTTCTTGAGTCCCAGCAAGTACCCCTCCGGCTCCTGTCCCTGCCTCCCGTCTGCCCCAGAACCACCCCATGTCACCGGTCCATGTCACCAGGGCGGCCCAAGTCTCGGCATAGTCAGGGTGCATTGGTTGAGCTGACCCACTTGGAGCGTGTTACTGCAGCCGGCCTCATCTTCAGGATTGCCAGAGAGGAGTGTGAGATGCCACGTAAGAGCTTGGTCACCTGCCAGATGCCATCCGATGTTTTGGGCACGGTGCTGTGGCGTGCGCGGGCCTGTGACTCTCGCACCCTCTCTCGCCCGGACCCCTCCGTGTGTTAGCCGCCTTCTGAAAAGGAAGTGTGCGCGTGTCATTCAGGTAGCGGCTGTCTTCGTGTGGTTTCTGAGGTTAGATTCTGAAAAGCCAGCATTTTTCTTCTGAGTAGCCCCTGAAACGAAAGCAGCTCATCCACTTTTAGAGAGGAAAAAGAAACCTTCTGTGGTTCAGGCAGAGCTCTGGCCTGTTGACCGGGTTTAACGAAGGCACACCCGAGCATCTGGGCAGCCGGTGAGTGAAGGGAGGGGGGCGGCGGCCTGGGTCTGTCCCGGGAGTGAACTGCGTATGCACCCACACCCACCACCACACACACACCTCAGGCCGCTCTCGCTCTGCCTGCAGGCCTACCGCGAGCACCTAGAAGGGCAGAAGCACAAAAAGAAAGAGGCGGCCCAGAAGACAGGCACCCAGGTCAGCGGCGGCCCGGGCGGGGTGCCGGCGCGTCTGGGCTGTGGCCTCTGTGCCGTGTGGTGCCCGGGGCCGGACGCCTACGCTGCTCACATCCGGGGCGCCAGGCACCAGAAGGTAGGAGCCCTCCTGGGCCCCCGGCATCGAGGTGGCCGCCGCCGACAAGGAAGCTCTTCTGTGGGGCCCATGCTGTTGCATTCCTCAGAATATTACAGAAGTCTCACCCGCCCCCTGGGCCAAGGCGTGGAGCCGGGGGCGGGGGGGGGGGGGGGGGGGGGGGGGGGGGGGGGGGGGGGGGGGGGGCTTGTTCCCAGACCGCAGGGGAAACCTTAGGTATTTACGCGTTTATAGAAACAAGAGTTTGTTGATGAGGTCAAGTTGCACGGTCCATTTGGGGTTCTGCTTTTTAAAAATGAAGCAGATCCAATTCGGTTAATACAATTCAAACAGTAAGGTTTCATGTCAATTTTGATAGCAGTGTTTTAATTGATAGGGAATGATTTAACATCCATGCTTTTAATATTGATTGTTGATAGCAATCAACATTTTCCTGTGGCCTTAAAAGTGCCTGTATTATGTCAGCTCATGGAGAAACTTGACGGGATCTCCCACCCGAGAGAAGGTAGGGAGACCCCCACCTCTCTCCCTGGGGCCTGCCCTTGCTGTGCTCCAGAGGGAGCTTTGTGGAAAGCAGCAACCCTTCCCAAATGGTACTGATAACCTGCAAGATAATGCTCTCTTGGGGGGTGTGTGCGCTGCAGGCAGGAAGAGTGCCTGGCAGGACACCAGCTTCTCCCCATGTAGTCACCGGCAGGACAGTTAGGAAGGCCCCTGTCTCTTGGCCCCACACAGAACCTCCTCCCGGTGCCCAAGCCCACCTCCCTCCTGCCCCCAGGCCTTTGCTCCTCCCTTCCCCAGGGCTGGCCCTCCTCCAGCTCCCCACTGTGGAGTTGGGCCACCCTGAGATCACCTGCCTGAGGACCTGTCTTCTCCCCTCCTTCGGCCCAGTCGGGGCAGGCTCTCGAAAGCTTGAGCAAATCCACAAAACCCACAAAGGCGAAAGCAAACACGTGGAGGAGGGGAAGCGAGCAGGTGGAGGAGAAGTGGGAAAAGGGGATGCACAGGCCTGGCCATGCAGGGGTGCAGGCAGGAGAGCTGGGACCCAGGAGGAGTGGGCCGTTCTGGGGGCCCGGGAGAACCTGCAATGAGCTCTGGGTGGAGGCAGGTCTGAGCTGTGAGTGTCAGAGACTTGGAGCCTGAGAACAGGTCTGAGGTGGTTGTCCGGGAAGATGCTGCGGGCGGTGGGACCTTCTAGTAAGTGCACTGAATGGGGCTTGGAAGCAGGAAGGATCTTCTAGAGGGATAGTGATGCCTGAGAGCCAAAGGCCTGCCGCTGGGGCCTGGGATGGGACCGACACCCTCCCTCCCACAGGTTGCCAGCCCCCTCCACCCACCACGTGCTCTTCCTGCCTCTTGAGGAAGTCTGATCGGGCTCAGTGGTGGCCCTGACAGGGGGCCTGGGTCTGTTCCAGGTCTTGAAGCTGCACACTAAGTTGGGGAAGCCCATCCCTATCACTGAACCAGTGCTGGGGGACTCCAGCTCGGCCCAGGCCACCTGCACCAGCAAGCCGGCCCCCCTCGCCACAGAGAGTCCCCCCATGGCCTCTGCTAAGCCCACAGCCCCTGCTGGCCCCGGCATGTGCGCCCTGAGCAAGCCAGCGCTGGCCAGGAGACCAGTGGCTTTGAAGGCCAGGAGTGTGGGTACGTGTCACAGCCCCACGCCCGTGCTCTGACTCATTCCTCATGCTGGGATTCCAAAGAAGCACTTGCGGGCATGTGTCAGAGCCATCACCTCTCTCTAGAGGGGCAGAACCCTGGGTGGAGGGTGGGGATGGTGAGGGGCGCGCCTGCTCTCCCGCTTTCTGGCCACCTCGGGCCACACCCTTGGGAAGCGTGGGCAGAGCCCGTAGTCCGGTGGCAGCATGATTCACGCCCCACTGCTCAGGGTGAACGGAGTGGGCTCCGAGTTACGTGGGTCTCAGGAAATTGAGGGGGGCTCCTCGGCCCCCCACCTGCGGCCCCACCTGCCCTGTGCGTGGCCTGCCTGGTGGCGCGGACTGAGTGGCTAGGGTCCGTGGGAGACACTCCGCTGACTGCTTTGCGGCATTCCTGATTTGCCCTCCAAACGCTTTTCTGGAAAGTAGGTTCTGTCGTAATCCCCGTTTGCAGAGGGACAGCCAGAGGTGAGGCAAGGTCACGTACCTGGCCCGGGGCCACCTCATACATAGTGGAGGTGGGATTCAGACCCAGGGCCGTCCCACAGGCTCTGCTCTCCGCCGCTGAGCGTTGCCCAGGAGGGGCAGGAGGATTTATTTTGAGCCTCAGCAGCACTGTGTTTTGAATCACCACGTGATACTGAACTTCAAACCAGAGAACAGTGTGGTAACAGAGACCCGTCTCCCCTCTGGTGCCCAGTGAATTTGCTGAAGGGGGCTAGCTTGACCATGACCCCGGGTCCACCTGGAAGGAACTCCCATCTTCAGCTACCTAGGGGCTACAGAGTGGCGCGGCCACGGGCTCCTCCACGAGGGGCCTGCCACCCGGGCCTCCCCGTGGACATGTTCAGGTGGGCACCAAATGCTACTTGGGCCTCGTGCTCTCAGCTGTGACCCAAGCTGGCACAAAAGGGGTCTTTCAGGACTGGGAATCCGACTGACTGATGTCACAAGGGGGGGGGGGGCTGAATGCACAGCGGGAGACCTTGGTTTGCATCGCATTCCACACTTGACGCAGGCGGACTGGAAGCCGGCCCTGGTTTCCGGCTGGAGCAGGTCATGAGCAGCCCAGCTTTTCCTTCCAGGGCCTTCTAAGCTTCAGGCGGCCAGCAGCAGGGCCCCAGAGGGCAAACGGGCACACCCCGCCCCAGATGGGCCTAGAGATCCGCCCGCCCAAGGAGGCTCCGCAGAAGCTTCTGGAAGCTGTGATGCGCAGCCAGTGGGCCTAGACTACGTGGAAGAGGTAACTGCCAGTCAGCTGCCGTGCCCTGGGCCATCGGCGTGAACCCTGCTCCCCCTCTAGGCGGTGGTGAAGGACTCCAGCAGGGCTCAGGCTTCAAGACTGCCCCCCGGTTCTCCATCTGAGATGTACACACCTGTCCGCAGGCAGTCCACAGTGAGCCACAACATCTTGTGGGACTCACTGGAAGGTCCAGGCACCAGGTTTCAGATCTCAGAAGGAAGGCCTGAGACAGACAGAGTCACTGGATCCTTGGGCATCAGGAGCCGGTGTGCAGCGACCTCCGTGGCCACTGCCCCTATGCCCGGAGCCTGCAAGGCCTGCCTGGAACCAGATTTGGAAGCCGCCTCCCCGGGCCGCTTCCCTAGTTCCCAGGTTCCCCCTCAGGGGCTGAAAGGAAGTGTGAGCATTGGCGTGTTTTCTGGTTTTGTCCCGTGAAGAATCGCCACCCCAGATCGGAGTCCTGCCTAGGCAGCCCTGGCATTTCAGAGTTGAGGAGACGATCAGGTGCATAAAAGCGTCAGGAAGCACAGCAGGGCCTGTGATGGGTGGAACTCAGGATGGAACAGAGGCAGGGGCTCTGCAGGACAGGCCACGGGTGTCTGCGCCCGGGGTGGGGAGGGGTGGGGGGCAGGGCAGTGCACAGGAGGGTGCGTTGGTGACACACCAGCTCCCCCGAAGCCCGCTTGGCAGGCCGGACGCCTGCACGCAGGCCTCCAGGGAAGGCTTGGTGCCCCCGAGGGGAGGAGGGTGCCCCTGCCCAGGGGCCAGACGCACCGCGTGGGTAGCGGCCGGCTCAGCGGGGCGCTGTGTCTCAGGTGCGCAACGGGGAAGGCAAGGTGGTCCGGTTCCAGTGCAGCCTGTGCGAGTGCAGTTTCGGCGACACCACGGCCAGGGACACGCACGTGCGGGGGCGGCGGCACCGGCTGCAGTACAAGGTGTGCAGGGCTGGGCGGGGGGGCGGACCGGCCTGGCTTCTTGCACCCCCCCCGTGCCCCTGACCGGAGCTCCAGGCCCCGTGGGCCTTCCCCCACATTCGTGCTACCTGGAGCCTTCAGGAGACCCAGCAGCAGCTGTGTTTCCCATGGCGTCTCGGCTCTGGACCCACTTGTTGCTGGAGGGGTCCCCGAGCACACGGAACAGGCTCACAGATGCAGCTGAGACGGGGCGCGGGGCCAAGGGCGGGGGAGCCTGGGGGCTGGGAGGTCGTGACCCAGGGGCTGCTGCTGCAGTGGGGGCGCTGGGCTGTCCAGGCTGAGCGTCCCCCGGGAGCCGGACCTCCAAGAAGTGGGTGCTGAGGCCTCCAGCACCAGCAGAGCCTTTGTCGGGGCGCACCAGTACCGCCCAGGGGGATGGCCCATGGGCCCTTCTGCCCTGTGGGCTCCACCAGAGGAGAGGCTGTCAGCTGCCTTCCCCAGGCCTCCCCTCATAGGTTTGCGGGGCAGTGGGCGTGTCATCACGCGTGCACACTCCCCTTTTTAGCTGCTCCATTGAGGTGTCATTCACCCGCCACACAGTTCACCCACATAAAGGGTACAGTTTCATGGCTTTTACTACTGTGGATTCACAGAGCTGTGACCCTTATCTCTCTAGTTCCAGAACATTTCATCTCCCCAAATGAAGCCCCATCCCCATTACCAGTCACCCCCACATACTGCCCACGAGTCCCCTTCCCGTCCATGGATGAGCCTGTTCTGGATGTTTCACATAAATGGAGTCACACCCCGTGTTGCCTTCTGTGTCTGGTTCCCTCCCCGAGTGTCGTGGGCTCGGGGTCCATCCCTGGGGCAGCGTGTGTGGGTGCCTGGCTCCTGCTCATGGCCGAGGGACGCTCCCGTGCATGGGGGACACATTGTGTGTATCGGTCCGTCCGTCTGTGGACATGTGGGCCATTGCCAGCAGTGAATGGTCCCTAGGCAGCACTGTGCCTTGTGAACGATGAAGGAAGCACCATAAGCTACGTTCAGCGAGAGAATCTGCAGTGCTATTGAAAATGCAGACTGCTGGATTTCATGCAAATGGTGTCTCCCCTGAGTTAGCTTGCTTAGAAATACGCACTTGGCGTTGGCTCTGCCGCGACCCATCCGTGGTTAGCGAGGGTGTCTCATGGTGGGGCCGAATTTCCTTCTTCCCTGGCTTCGCACACGTCGCGGCCATGCTCCCCGTGGAAGCTCCCTGTTTTGTGGTGCCCGGGTCCCGAGTGTTAGGACTCTGGGGGATGGAGCCCTGACTGTTGAGTCAGCCTGCAGAAGGCTATGACTGGGGGGGCTCCTGGGGCTCCTGGCACTTGTCGAAATGAAGGTCTCCCATCTCACAGCCCTTCCTACCGTTTCCAGAAAAAGGTGGACCCTGACCTCCCGTTTGCGGGGAAGCCCAGCCACAGAGCTCGGAAGCTGCTGGAGGCCAGGCTGAGGAAGCAGAGGCAGCTGACCAGGAAGTGGCTCGAGGAGATGCGGCGCTGGTACATGGGGTCCCTGCTGGGGTCCCTGCCAGGCCGCCCTCACCCCCCCAAACACCCTCTGCTTGCTTTCAGCCGCAAGGACCCAGGGGCTCACCCCTGCGATGTGGGCATGGGACCCTGCCCTTGGGGGAGACGGTCACGCTCAGGACCTGTGTGTCACATAACACAAACGCAGGACGGCACAGCCCCCGCAACCACGGGCAGGCGCTCTGGGCCCCCGTTCACAGGGATGCCCTGGTCTCCTTGCACCCTGACTCCAGTGTTCCCTTGACCCCTGGTGTCCCTTCACCTCCTGTGTGTCCTTGACGTGTGTCTTCTCACCCCAGTGTCCCCTGACGTCCTGTGTCTGTCTGACCCCAGTGTCCCCTGACCACCCACACATCTGTCATGCCCTCTTCCACCCTCTGGAGCAATTTGAAAGCGTTTTCTGACATGGTGTCTGATTGATGGAAGATCCGGGCAGTGTCTTGAGCTGGGGAACAAAGTCCAGGACAGACCCAGGGCTGTAGCTGCCCCCTCCTTCCCCACCTGTTGCCCTTGGCCTCTGTCCTCCCGGCCCGCCTCGCCTCAGTCTCCCTGGCCCATGGCGGTCATTGGTGCAGGACCCGTGTCATGGGCTCTGGGGGCCCTGTCAGGCAGCGGCACCTCTCCCTGGTGGTCCTGGAGCCCCAGCCTTGCTCAGCCCCAGGACGAGGCGTGCTTCCGATGCCACAGCCCAGGGGTCCCACAGCTGCTTAGAGGAGCCTGTTTCCCTGGTTCCCTGCAGGCGCGAGCAGCTGTGCAGGAGGCGACTGGAGGAGGGGCCCCAGGCCCCGGATGAGCACTCCGGACCCTCGCCACCCGACCAGCACTCTCCTTCCCTCATCAGCAGGCCGGGGGCGCCTGCCGGCTCACCTGTGGTGAGTGGTGGCCTTGTCTTTGTGCCAAAATGCCTCCCTCGGTGGAGGCCCTGCAGGCGGGTGAGCTTTTCAAGCCCTCGCTAGGAAGACCTGAATCCTCCAGGAGCGAGGAACACAACTTTGAACCAAGACCCCCGAGAGGTGCCCAGGGTTGGGAGCTGGCAGGTCCTGCGGGCCATAGCCCAGCCCCGACACTGGTCACCAACAGGAACCCTGGGCCGGGGCCCCACTTGCCTGTGGAGCCCTCAGCGTCCATCCGGGCAGGCCCGGCCCGGGGTTGGGTGGGAGCCTTCCATTCCCACCTTGCTGAGGGGAAGAGCCGCACTGAGTTGGCTGAGAAGCCTCTGGCTCAGAAACGTAAGGACATCACCAAAGGGGAGCCCACGGACCCCACGCGGTCACACATTCTCGCTGGTTCACTGCCCCATGGATCCCCATTCTTCTTTCGCCTGGCTCTCTGCTGTCCCTTGCCTGTCACTCCCAAAGCCAGCCTGACTCCGGGGCTCCCCGGGGCCCCCTGCTGCACGCGCTGGGCCTCAGCGGGGCTGACACTCACCCGGCCCCCTGCCCGCCGGGCGCCCGGGGCCCTTCAGCCTGGCCTTTGCCGGCAGTGTGCGCGGCGGCCGGAGTCCAGTGACGACCGGCATGTCTTGTGGAAGCACACCACCGTCTACCCCACGGAGGTGGAGCTCCTGGCCGTGCAGAAGGCCGTGTCCCACTCGGAGCGCGCCCTCAAGCTGGTGTCCGACACGCTGGCCGAGGAGAACTCCGGAAGCCCAGAGCACGCGGGCAGTGAGCACAGGTAGTGGGGGTCACTCTGTTCCCAAGGCCTGGGCTGACTAAGCGTGGCAGGGAGCCCCCCCGCCCCGGGTGGAGGGTCGGGGTTCTGGACAGGACGTGGCTTGCAGGAGGGCAGAGGCGCCTCACCTCAATTGGCTTTGAGCTCTTCGAGGTCTCTGGGGCTTTCCAGCCCGCCATAGAACATTCCCCAAGTTGACATTTCCTATCGAAGGTGCATCTGGGAATGTCCTTTACGAAGGGTGAACTATTCTGTTTCTCGTCTGTGAAATGGAGCTTAAGGGTGATCCAGACCTGTCCCCTTCCTCCGGGGGCAGCGAGTGCCCCTCTGAGCAGGAGATGCCACCAAGTGCCTGCGTGAGTCAGTGTTCCAGTCGCCGTGACTGTCGGGGTGGGGAGGCCCCCCACTTGTGACCGGGAGGAAGTCGCCTTTTCCAAGCCCTTTCTCTCTGGGTGGCTGCTTCGTCTCCTTGTTGAGGGGTTTGTATGATGCTAAAATACACAGTGGCGCTTACCATCTCAGCCACGTTCGCGCGGACGGTCCAGGGGCACGGAGGATGCGTGCGGGGGTGCGCCCATCACCACCGTCTGCCTCCAGGGCTCTTTCACCCCCTGATGCGGAGATCTGTCCTGTTAAGTCACCCGCGCCCCTGCCCCGACCCTGGCACCCACCACTGTGCTTCCTGCCCCCGCGGCTCAACCGTCCCAGACACGGCACGCACGCGCAGGAGGGGTCCTGCCGTGTCCACCCGTTTGCATCCGGCTGGTACCCCTCAGTAGCCTTTTGTTACCGCCGCGTCTGCGCCCTGGGGGAGCGCGTGTGTGCCCCTCGCGAGTGAGCTCCAGGGAGTCATCGTGTCCCCTGGGCTCAAACCTGTGGCCTCCCCTAGGAGAGTGCCCCTCCTCCACCCACGTGTGGTAGGGAAGCAGGGGTGCGCCCAGCTGCCCCTGGCACCCTTGCACAAGACGGCAGAGTCCCATTCCAGCTTGTCGCAGGTGTCGTGTGAGCACGCCCGTGGCGCTCAGCTCAGCGCCTGCAGATTCGCGTGACCCCCCGACGGCGGGTCAGCCTCCACGTGGTGCGTCTGGGAGCCGCCCCTTCACAGCCCCGCGCTCCACCTCCCCTAAACCGTGCAACCGCCGTGGGCTCAGAAAACAAAACTGACCTCGTTCTTTAAGCTTTCACATGACGTTTACATTAAATCACGTGTGAGGTCCTTTATTTTTCAAAAACACGGAAATGCATTTTTTACAGAGCATCATAGTGAACCGTCATGCACTCAGTTGTGGCAAAGAGCGTGTTGGCGTCGGGGGTTTTCACTTACCGTGGAGGTTCTCTCCCACACGAGTTGACGGGACAGTGAAGCCCCAGTGAGCGCCCGGTGCGGGTCCCTGGATTGTGGTCCCCTGTCCTACATGATCTCTTAGAAGGGAGCTGTCCGGGAGGCCAGGAGCCAGCCCTGAACAGCGAGGGCTCCTGTTTTGACTTCACAAAACCGCAATGCTGTTATACTTCGACAGCATCAGATAAGCAGGGTCCACAGAGATCAGACTGTGGGCTTAGGGCTGTTTGGTTTTACAGTGGGTGTGAATTGGGATCCAGATTGATTGATGAGCCTCTGAGTCTCTTTGCAGCACCCCCCCACACACACACCCCTGCCCCCTGTGCTGTGCCCTCCCTGGTCCTCCGCCGAGTCCAGCCATCTCCCGTCTGCATGTTGCTGGTGGCCCCTGGCCCAGTCCTCTCGGGCAGCGCTAGGCTCCGGTGCACATGTTTCAGAAACCAACAAGAAACACATAAATGGGGGCGCCTGGGTGGCTCAGTTGGTTAAGTGTCTTGAGTCTCTATCTCAGGGTCGTGAGTTCAAACCCCACGTTGGGCTCTTCGCTGGGCGTGGAGCCTACCTAAAAAGAAATACATAAATGAATTTTTAAAAACCAGGGCCCCTCCTATCCCGAGGAGTGTCACAAAGCAAGTGGCAGCGGCTCCTGGAGTGGAGGGGGGACTTGGTGAGCGTGTCCAGGCAGAGGGCCCGGCGAGGGAAGCGGCCTCGTGGGTCTGGAGCACAGGGACCAAGGGAGGCTGCGGGTCGGGCTGGGAGAAGCTGGGGTGTCCCCCACCTCCCCACCTGCAGAGGGGCAGCACCGGGAGGGGACATGTCGAGGCAGAGGCAGTCAAGCTGGCCTGGGCTTCAGAGGGGTGAGCGAGCAGGGACCCGAGTCAGGATGCTGTGGGGCGGGGCACCCCCGGGCTCAGGACGTGGGCCGGAGGGGAGAGGGCAGGTTCCCAGCAAAGCACCTGCACGGGCCTCCCAGCCAAGGAGCTGAGGTGGGGGGCACAGTGACCCCAGAGACACTTGGGAGGGACACAGAGCCCAGGGCCCCTGCGGGTGGATCCAGCTGGCTGAGGACCAGGGGCCACGGGGATGGCCGTTGGTGGCCTTCCTCAGAATGCATATTATCAGGAAGGAGTAACCGCCCGCCCTTACTGAGCACACAGCTTGGCGGGTTTGTTCCCAGGGGCGCGTGCCCATTTCACAGATGGGGAAGCTGAGGCGGAGGCCCGGCAAGGAGCTGGGAGCGCAGGAGCCGGGGACCCTGGTGGCGACCCCTTCTCTTGACCCCCTTCCCCTGCGGGTCTCACACATTTGCGGGCTTGTCTTCACAGCGGCGGCCTGTCCTCAGCTCGGATCCTGAAGGGCGTGATGCGGGTCGGCCTCCTGGCGAAGGGCCTGCTCCTGCGGGGAGACAGGACCGTGCAGCTGGCCCTGCTCTGCTCGCAAAAGCCCACGCGCGCCCTCCTGCGGAGAGTCTCCGAGCAGCTGCCCCAGCAGCTCCCGGTAAGCGCCGTGGCCCCCGCGTGCGGCCCCCAGACGGGATGGCTTTGTTCCCACGCGGTTGTAAGAAACAAGAGACGTGGCTGTTGGACCCAGACCAGGTTGTTTTTATAATAAAAGTTGATGAGAGGGGGAACTTCGGGGTTCCTTTATAAAGTGAATTTAGGGTAAAACTCAGAAATGACATTAAGCGTCCCGTCACTACGGATGCCGACGTGCCAGCCGTTACAGGGGTGAGTGGAACCGAGCACTGCACGCGGCCCTTGGTGGTGGGGAGTCGAGAGCGGCCCTGTGCAAACCCGTGTGGGGACAGCGGGAGGCTGCCTGGGCCCCTCTCTGGACTGTCCTGGGACGTTCTCCCCAGAGACCGTGATTGGGGGGGGGGGGCCGGGGACCCCGGGTTAGAAAAGTCCGACCCTGGGGTGGAGGGGTCTCTTTCCTGGTGAGTCTGTCTCTGCTCCCAGGAGAATCCAGCACTGGGGGCCACGCAGACCCAGGCCCACCCTCCGGGGCCCCCCACTCTGGTCACGAGCAAGCAGAAGAGCAAGTGGATGTCCAGTGTGCTGTTTGTGAGGCAATGAAAGTCAGAGGCCAAGGAGGGGCACCAGCAGGGAGGGGGGAGGTGTGCGTCCCCACAGGGGAGGCCCTGAAAGATGGGGGAGCAGTGTTCCACATAGAAGGACCTGCACCTGCAGCGACAGAGCGGCAGGAGGCCCGGGGGAGGCACATGGGGGCCTGAATCACACCAGGCCTGAAGGCCATACAAGCAGGTAGGCCTGCGTTCTCAGGGAAGTGGGAAGACAGGAGGGTTTTGAGCAGAGGAGTGACAACCCCGCTTGGCTGATTTACATACTCATTTCTGTGGCTCAGTCGGTTAAGCCTCAAACTCTTGATATAGGCTCAGGCCGTGATCTTGGGGTCTGGGGATCAAGCCCCATGACAGGCTCTGTGCTCAGTGGGCAGTCTGCTTGAGGTTCTCTCTCCCCCTCTCCCTCCTCCTCTGCTCCTCCCCCCCCCACTCTCACAGATGAACACACACGCTCTTTCTCTCTCAGATAAATAAACCTTTAAATAAATCAATAAATACCTGTTTCCTTCACGCCCGTGACACAGTGGTTTCCTGCCAGCTATTGCAGGGGTTCAGGCATGGCTCAGACGCAGGCTCACGAAGACAGCCCAGGCTGTGGGTGAGCGGGTAGTGCACCCCACGCCCTGGACAGGACTGGGTAGCGGGCAGGAGGAAGGTGTGTTTCAGGCATCAGTCATGCATGCAGGTGGTGTCAGAGGGGCTGGATGCCGGGTGCTGGGTGCACATCTCTGTGCTGCAGGCCCCAGGCACCCTGAGGTGGGCCTGGGCCTCTCCGGTCCCCACACAAAGATGTGAAGCAGCATGAAGTCCAGGGAGGTGAGGGGGGAGCATTTGAACCCCCGTGCCGGCCAGGTGGGGAAAGACAGCTTAGCCGAGGCAGAGAGCATTTCTAGGGGTGCAGAGACAGCTGCCTGAAGCTCCACGCAGCTTGGGGGCGCCCTGGCCAGGCGTCTCAGAGACTTCAAAACAAGGTGAGGGACGCCGTAAGGCCTCTACTGGGCAGTGGGCACTGCACCAAACCCACATTCGTTCTGAAGTCTCCCCGGAGGGCCTGCCTGTGAGGGTGACCCACTCAGGGTACCCCCCAGGGAGGGGTGGGGGCCGTCCCTGGGCCCCTGTGGCAGGCAAGGGGTGGTGACCAGCGCAGAGGGGGCCTGGGTCTTGTCTGGAACCTGAACACCGAGTGGGTTCTCCCTCTTCTCTCCTGGTGTGCCCAAACCGTGGCGTGTTCACGACCTGCTAAAGGATCTTGCTGTTTTTCAATTAGTAGTGCCCCTTGGGTCCAATTTCATGTGCATATTTAAGGAACGTCATTGTGTTGTGTGGCTGATGAGCATTTCATTGCTGTTCGTCCATAACTTGAGGGGCCCTTCCGTGTAGTTGGACGTTCAGGTCATTTCCAGCGAGAAGGTAACCTCGTACGCACGTAAGAGTTTATCCCAGGGGCAGAATTGCTGGCCAAATACGTGAGACCAGATGCTTCTGGTAAATGTTGCCAGGTCAGCCTCCCCCAGAAGTTTATAGATGCCCGGGTTTGCCAGCCCAGCTGCGCCTCACACTTCTTGAGGTCTGTGCTCCCAGGTGATGATGGTACCTCATCATAGTTTTAATTTGCTGCTTTCTTACCACGGGAGTAACCTGTGTCGTTGCGTAAAGAGAGTCATTTGTTTCTTTTCTGCAAGCTACCTGTTATGTCACTCACCAGTTTGTTTTTTTAATTGGATTGCTGGTCTTGTTGTTGAGCTGTGGGCATTCTTTACATATGAAGGCACCTATGTGCCGGGTCTGTTACCCATACGCACTGCTACGTAGGTGTGCTCCCGCAGGCTGGGGGCTGCGTCTCCGTCCCTTGGCGGTTCCAGACGCCCAGCACGGGGCTCGGCACTCGGCCACATCCTGGCTTGTTTACCCGTGCTTCTCAGCTAGGGTGACACGGACTCGTGTTGCATTTGCACCTCATAGATGGTGACAGAAGACAAGTACGAGGTCTCCTCTGACTCCGAAGACATCATCATCATTTCCTCCTGTGAGGAGCCCAGGATGAGGGTCACTGTGTCCCTCACCTCGCCCCTGATGCGGGAGGACCCTTCCATGGACCAAGGTGCGGCCAGACCCTTCTCTCCCGCCCCACGCCCCACGCCCCCTGGTGGCTGAGGGCAGCATCTGCCCGTGTACTGGGTGGGGCGGGGCGGGGTCGGGGCCACGGCCGACGGCCTTCTGGCGCTCGGTCAGCCCTGGGTGCCACCGCCAGAGAAGAGCTGGGCGTCGGGGTGGCTGCCAACAGAGTCCAGGCTGTGGTGCGCTCCGGGGCACCCACCTCGGGGCAAGCAGCATCGTCACCCTCCCCTCGCCTCCGGGCAAGCATAGGCTCCTGCTCTCCACCCAGGGAGACCAGCTGGGCCGGGTCCCTGGGGCTCGGTTGATTCCGTGTGTCTGTGTAGCCGGGGCCGCAGCCGACTCCGCGGGTCGCGAAGCCTCTCGTGATACGTGGGGGCTCAGGGGTCTTGAGGCAGGTTGGCATCGCCGGGGCGAGTGGGCAGAGTGCTGGGCCAGGCCCGCGGGCAGCGAGGGCCTCGAGTCACGGCCACGTGGTGAAGGCCAGCTTCCAGGAACGCACCACGGGCCTCCGGGAGCCACAGAACCTCCCGGAACAGCCCCTGTGACTGTCCTCCAAACTCCAGTCATTCTCGAACCCCCATCACGATTGTTTTGTCATAGCGGAGGGCCACCGTCTAACGCTCTTCTTTAAATCAGTTCGTTTTTGTCACTTAAGTTTTTAAAGAGTGGCACCCTTGAACTGTTGGTGGAAAACGTTACCAGTTGTCATGGGCATCTAAAAAAATAAACACGGGAGATAAAACAACATCATTAAATTCTAGCTGAAGGCCCCGCTGGGCTTTGCTCAGACACACCAACAAGGGGCAGACTGGGCACGTGGGAAAGTGTGAGCAGTCCGAGGCTGCTGGATGGGGCTGGCTGGAGGGAACCCCCGCTGTGTCCCTGTGTGGATGTCCAGGCCCCGGCTGGCTGTCACCGGAGGGGAGCTTCGAAAGCCCCTCCTCGCAGACACACCCTTGCCGGCTCATCTCAGCCTGGAGGAGGGGTTGGCCCGCAACCCACGTGTGGGGACACTATGCACAAGTGACACTCAGTTCCATCGCCTGCCCTCTGTGATCCGGGGCCTCCTGGAGCCAGGAGGGGAGTGTGAGGCAATAGTAAGAAGGCAGGAAAAGGCACCTGGGTCTCTCCCAGACGCGGGGCTTTCGCCGTCAATGAAGGCACCTGTTGGAATCTGACCCACTTTCTCTCTTGTGGTTGATGCACTTGTTAGTCTCTGGAAATGCGGCTCCATTTCCTGAACTGTAACTTGCTCACCACGGGACCGCAGAGGGAGAGGATTTGCAGAGAAGTGACTTCTCTGGTCCTTGCAGTGTCCTGGAGGAAAGACAGTCTGGAGCCCTGTACCTTCCAGAGCCCCGAGGGCCCGGGCCGCGTGGCCCCGGGAGGCGGGAGGAGGGGAAGGGGCTCTGTGCCCACACGCCCTTTCCTTCTAGAGGGAATGCAGGTGCCTCCGTCCGACCCAGGTGATGTCCTGAGCCCAGAGAAGTGCCTCCAGTCACTGGCTGCCCTCCGCCACGCCAAGTGGTTCCAGGTCAGGAGGCAGGGGTGCCGCACGGGTTGGCCCCTGTCTCGCCGCCAAGCATGAACCTGACACTCGTGTCAGGAACGTGAGCGGAGTGCTCGCTGCTCCGGGCATGGGGACGCCGTGGCCACGCAGCCACCTGACGGCGGGTACCAGGGGCTCCGTACTGGGCCAGTTCAGTTGGCCTGGGCCCCTTTGGGCAGGGGCTCCGCTCCCAGCTGCCATGCTTGAGGCCAGTCGGCCTGTGCCAGCCCCCGGAGTCCCTCCTGGGCCAGGCCCACGGCCCCGAGTGTCAGCCCTTGTGCCCCGGGCCTCGCGCACATGGCTCCCTGAGCTGACGGTGTACTTTTTCCCCCAAAGGCTCGAGCCAGCGGCCTGCAGCCGTGTGTGATTGTCCTCAGGGTCCTCCGTGACCTCTGCCAGCGTGTGCCCGCCTGGGGGGCCCTGCCACACTGGGTAAGGCAGCACCAGGTGGCCTCCACGCCCCCACAGGCCTCATTTTGTCTGAGACAGATGCCCCCCTTCCCAGTGCTGGGCTTTCCGAAAGGGGGCCCCCTTAAGCCTGAGCAGCCAGGAAAGGTAGATGCGGTGGGGGCATCTCAGGGGCCCCTTGGGGACCGGGAAGCGGCCTGCTGCAGAGCACAGCCTCATCTGACTGCCATCACGTGAAACCCACACCTCGCAGACAGAACCAGGGAGCACGCGAAGGCAGGGGCGCCCAGGACCCTGGCCTTGGGGCCGCCTGGCACGCCCCCTCCCTCTGGTGGGGAGAACCCCCATGGCTCTGACACCCCCCGGCAGTCAGCCCCGAAGCCCATCGGGGGAAAAGGGAGAAGACAGACGCAGGGGCACCCGTGCCCCCAAATCCCAGGTTGCCTACCCTCTCTGGGACAACCCCCCGACACCTTTCTCTGGGATCACGCCATGTCCGTGCACCTGTTGGCGGGTCTGAGTCTGTCCCTCTCTCCTTTACTTTGGGGGACGCTTGCTTTGTATGTCAGTTCTGTGGGCAGCACGTCTCCGCCACCAAAGCCGGGCTCTTAGACAAGCAGACCCTTCCCGCCCCGGCCCGGCCGCCCTGGGCCTTAGTCACAAGGGCCATCTCAAAACCAAGGGCTCTTGTGCCCCCCCATCCCAGTCTCCACTTCCTGCCCCGTGTCCAGCAGGAACACCGATCTTGACACGACCCCCTTGTAGACACGGGGTCCTCTCTGACGCTGAGAGGAGCTGTTTCCCTGTAAACCTCGAAGCACCCCCAAGATAGCATGCGTCCTGACCCCCCCAGGCAGGGTGGCTTCCTGGGGACGGGGGCATGCCAGAGCAGCCCCGTGGGTCATCGGGACCCCGGCTAAATGCACGAGGGTCACAGCAGCTCTTTTAACCCTCGGGACGCCGGCTCACAGTGTCGTCGTGCCCAGGGTTTGCCGATGAGGAACTGGGAGTCGTGAAGAGTGAAGAAACCTGCGCTCAGCCAGGCCCCCAGGGAGGCAGGAGGCGAGGCTCCAGGGATCCCCCTTCTCCGCAGAAATTCAAGGGTGGGCGGGCCTGAGGGAAGGAGCTCGGGGTCCCCTGGCGACCCCCCCAACCCCCGGCCTGGCATTGCGGCTCTCCCTCTAGTTCAGGCGGGAGGCAGGCCCACGTGCTCTCCCCCAAGGCACGGTGTCTCTCCTGTCCTCACCCGGCGCAGGCCATGGAGCTGCTGGTGGAGAAGGCTCTGAGCAGCGCGTCAGGGCCCCTCAGTCCTGGGGACGGCGTGAGGCGTGTCCTGGAGTGTGTGGCCTCGGGGACACTCCTGACAGGTCAGTCCCGCGGCCGGGGAGCCCAGATACCTGCAGCATGTGGCTTACACGCACTCGGGAGCACCATCAAGGCAGACGGGAGGACGTGCCCCAGAGGAGGCACGTGGACGCGCCTGCGGAGGAGAGCGGGGCGCGCAGGTCGGGGCAGGAGGGGCCCGCCCGGAGGCAGCACGGCCCTGGTTCTCTGGGGGGGGGGCCCACCCGCCCTTTCCGGAGAGCCCCCGGGAATCTTGCCAAAGGAAACAGCCGGCAACGCAGATAATGGGCTGTAGGCAGAGGTGTTCATGCGGCCTATTTTCCGCCCCCAAGGGGAGACCCCGCACCACCCCACGGTTGGGATGTCGGATGCAGAAATGGGGTTTCCTGGTTGCTCTAGTGACACAGGATGGTAGCAGGCTAAGAGCAGAAGCGATGCAGTGGGCCCGTCTGTGCGGTCACGTGGTGCGCGGGGGGCAGGGACGGACCCCGTGGGACCCGCCTGGGCCCCCACGTTGCCCCACGGCTGTGGCAGTCTCTCACTGGGGGGCTCTCTCCTTTGCCGCCCCCACCGCCCCTTGCCAAGATGGGCCTGGGCTCCAGGATCCCTGCGAGAGAGACCAGAGGGACGCCCTCGGGTCCCTGACCCCCCAGCAGCGCGAGGACATCACGGCCAGTGCCCAGGTAGGACAGCCAGGCCCTGTGGCTCCACAGGTGGGGAGCGGCCCCCCTCCCCCTCCCCTTCCCTTTGCAGAGATGGGCGGCCTGAGGGTGACAGGCCTGCCCCCGGGACCTTGCTGGCTGGAACTTTCCTGGGCGCCCCTAGGCCCCCCCACCCTGTGGTGTGAAAACACCCAGCCATGGCCTCCAGCCGCACGCACCCCAGCAGAGCCTCCGGCTGTGGTTTCCTTTCAGAGGGCAAGTTTACTTAGAAGACCTCCCAGCGGCCCAGAAACCACGTCGGGCCTGGCGCTTACGAATCGCCCCTAACAGGAAGCGCCAAGTTGCTCAGGATCAGACTCGAACAGGAGATGCGGGGTTTGGGGTTCCCGTAGAGAGGCCGGCAGGGGCTGATGCCCCGAGGGGCGTCCTGGCAGCGTCCTGCCACCCGCCGGCCCCAGCGAGCCCCCCACCCCTCTTTGCGCCTGAGTGTGCCCTGAGCTCCGAGTCGGGCTGCGGGCGCGGGGCGAGCCGGGGCGCCGCGCGGGGGGGCACTGACCCGCTGTCTGCCCCCAGCACGGCCTGCGCTTGTTGGCGTTCCGGCAGATCCACGCGATCCTGGGCATGGAGCCTCTGCCGCCCCCCAGAAGCAGGCCCGGGCCGCGCTTCCGCAAGAGGCTGCGGGAGGCGTGTGCGGCTCCGGAGGGCGACGTCCAGAGGAAGCAGGGCCGGCTGGGCGGAGAGGGTCCCGCGTGAGCAGCCTCACCCCTGCACGTGATTCCCTGGTTTCATCCCGACGACGTTGGACTGTCGTGTTCTCCTTTACAGGAAGGCTCCATGGGTTTCTTTAAAAACACTCGTGTTTAAATCCTCACGTTATCCCGGAGTGAGAGCTGCATGGGGCCACCCCCTCCCCACCCTGAGGCCCCCATGGCGGGGTAGAAGGTGCCGCACAGTGATGGTAAACCCTGGCGTTTCTCGCTAGCTTTGCATTCGCCCGTGGCCTACTAAGCGTCTGGGTTTCTGAGGCACTTCCTTTGGATGCCGCAGCTGTGCGTGGACTTGAAGCCCTGCCGACCGGCCCGTCTCGGCTGGGGAGGCAGGCCAGGGAGAGCTGGGGGGTGGGGGCAAGCCTGAAGGCACAGCCAGGCCAGGAGCGCCCCCTCCAGACCCCCAGCCTAGAGACACCCCCCCACCACCACCACCAGAGGTCTGCAGGCCTGAGCTGGGCGGTGTCTCTCCAGCCCATGTCCACCCTCAGGGAGGGTGGTAGGGCCGAGTGGTGGTGAGGATGCAGGCTGGGCGCTCCCCTCGCCCCCCAGAGAGGTCTGTGACCCACAGTCGGCCCTGATCCCATACCACTGAGTGCCTTCTAACGCTGCCGTCTGCCACTTCCCGTTCGGGCCTGGGCTTTGCCCTCGCTCCCACTTGGGTGCAGCCGACGCAGGCCCAGGGCCGGGCCTGGTGGGCATGGGGGCATCCCTGGCCCAGCCCCTGCCCTGATGCGACCTCCCTCTTTGCTGGGGCGTTTTGTCCAGCTGCCGGGTGGTCCTGAAGGAGAGAAGCCCATCTGTGGTCAGTCGGTCCCTTCAATTTCGTTTCTGTGTTTAGGGGACAGCTGGAGTGTGGCTTTGTGTCTCATGTCCTCCTAGAGCTAGCGGAGAGTTTGCAGGGGGCGGGGAGTGAATAAACCATGTCTTCTGGTGTGGACTGTGTGGTCTTTCCCTCAGGGCCCTCCCGCTACTCCCTCCGGGCTCCGAGCAAGGGGCGCCTGACCAGCCAGCATCTCTCTCTGGGACTCAGGCCGCGGGTGTGAACAGTGAGAACGTCTGAGGAGCTGGCGCGGCCCGGAGGCTGCACCCCGACATGTGGGTCCCTCGGGCGACCCCCACACCAGGGTGCCCTGGGGACCCTACCCGAGAAGCATTCATCCCACGTGCCCCACGGCTGCTCAAGGAACCCATCTTGGCCTGGTCCCAGAAATGAGCAGTGGGGCCATCAACGGGAAGGTCGGGGGCCCAGAGGGCTTCCTGGGGGAGGAGGCAGCCAAGCTGAGTTGGGGTAGGGGGGCTCTCCGCCTGCAGGTCCCCTACCTGGAGTTTTCCCGAATGCTCATTGCAGACCTCAGCGGGGAGAGCGAGGGTTCACGTGGGGAGACGTGGTCCCGGGCTGAGCTTCTGACAGCTTCAAGCGCCAGGGCATCCCCAGGCAGTGAGGATAGGGCATGGGTGGGGAGCAGGGGCAGGACGCATGGGTGGCCAGTGGGAGCGGCACATGTCAGAGCACAGGCACGCAGACCAGGGCAGGGAGACGCCAGGACCCCGCTTCTCAGAGCTGAGCCAGGGGACCGCCCGCCCCTTGGGCGGACGAAGCCGAGCCTCGTCCTAGCAGGCATATTATCTCCTGGAAACGGGAAGCAGCTGGCCCCTGCCTAACCACTGCTACTTCCCCGGGAGGGCAGGCCCCTCCCCTCTGCCTCTAGGGCCGCGGCCCCCCTGCCTCCTGCGGGCACCCTGACAACACCTAGGCGTCGGAGCCAGCCCCTCAGCTGGTCCTGGCTGCGGCCGCAGATGGGGCACAGGGGAGGGTGCCGATATTCTCCTGCTCCTGCTGCAGAGCTTCACCAACCCCCCTCCCTCTGCATCTGTCGGTGGCTCTGCCAGTCAACCAGCGCCCCAGGCTCACCCCCACCACCACTGGGGAGTCCTACTGGGTTCCTCTGTGCTCGAGTTCAAGCCATCAGGAAGTGCTGTCGGCCCCACTTCTGCCTGCCATCACAGTGGCCCATCTGCTGCTTCACTCCTCAAGCAGGAAGAGCTCAGAATAAAACTCCAAATACCAACAAAGCCCCACAAAAGCCCATCCCCCACCCTCTCCCTCCATAATGCCACTTCAGACCCACAAGCCTCTGCTGTCCTCAGACCTATTCTCGCCCCAGGGCCTTTGCACCTGCTGTTCCCACTACCTAGTAAGCTCTTCGCTGACCTATATGGCCAGCGACGCCTCCCTTCCCTCGGGTCTCAGCCCAGGTGTCACCTCCTCAAAGACTCCTTGACCACCTCACCCAGTCACATAACCATATTCATTTTCTGTACCCCTCACACCACTGATTAAAATCACGCGTTCCCTGCCTTCCACCGGGGACGAGAATTCTCTGCGGGCAGTGAGTGCATCCGCTTTGTTCACCGTGGTATCCCCAGGTCTAGAGCAGACCAAGTACATAGTAGTCACCCAGTAAACGTGTCAAATGCTTGAAGCCATGCTCTGACACCCAGAGATGAGTCTCACTGTCCGAGGGGCGTGCCTTGTGGCTGGGAGGACGCCGTTTGTTGCCGTTTTATCCCAGGAGACTGTTGTAATGGTTTGCGCGAGAGGCTTCAGCTAAGGCAAGGGCAACAGGATGGCGGGAAGGGAGGCTGGCTTGGCCTCCAGGGCGACCACTTGGCAGCCGTGACCATCACAGCCTCACCTTCGTGGGAAGCCCTGTGTCCCCGCCGCAACGACCCGCACGCAGTTCCTGGCAGGGACAGGGGCAGGGGCAGCTCTGGAAAACCCCATCACCAGCGGTTCGCTGGTCCCACCCCTGGCTCCTGGGGAAGACAGACAGTATCCTCACCACCAGGTGCCTAAAACCAACCCTGTTGACGGGGACTTACAGCTTCCCCCCCCCCCCCCCCCCCCCCCCCCCATCAACTCCAGAAAAATCAAGCGGTTGGTTAGCGAAGCTTTGGGTCCAGATGGATGAAGCGTCTGGGCAACTGCGCTCTCTGCAAGCCCGACGAGCGGTCGCTTCTGACCTGCCCTCTCCAGCCGCCCTCCCACCAGCAGAGGACCCGGAGCAAGCCGGTGGCGGGCAGGCAGAGGCGAGCCCAGGCGCCGGGGAAGCGTCCCTAGACCTCCGGCTGCAGGCTGGGGCGGGCGAGCCCGGTTGCTAGGAGACGGCGCAGCGTGTGGGAGGGCTGACGCGGGCAGTGTGGGCAGGGCTGGAGCTGCACCTGGCACGCAGTCCCCGAAAGACAAAAATGGAAGGGCAGACCTGCCAACTCCCTCCAGAGTCACTGGTAACACTGACAGCCGGGAAAACCCACCGCGTCCCTGGTCCGAAATAAGTCCCACCCGGGGGTAGAGGGAGCATCTCGCAAGGCTTGGCCGCTCCCGCCGGCCTGTGTGTGTTGGGGGCTTGGGGGGGGGGGAATGCCGTCTCCACGTTCTCCCTGGGCCGCCTGATAGTTTGGCTGCCGGGGCGAGATGTTTCAGGGAAGCAGATGCGGACAAGCCAGAGGACCCGCGTTTCTCCTACAGTGGAGAAGGCAGCCTGGGTCGGGGGAGTAGTGCCCGTTTATGTCTGCTCGAGTTCTGCCAAAAAAAAAGTATTGGGAAACATGGGGGTATTTGCACCCCCATGTTCCCAGCAGTGTTGTCCACAGCGGCCAAAGGGTGGACACGACTCACGTGCCCATCAACAGGTGAATGGATAAACACAGTGCGGTCCATCCACGCGCGGGAACACGTTCCAGCCTCAGGAAGGAAGGGACCCTGACAACCTGCCACGACTCGGAGGGACCCCGAGGACACCGGGCTCAGTGAGAGGAGCCAGACCCAGAAGGACACATCCCGCAGGAGGACCCCACTCCCAGGAGGTCCCCAGAGGAGTCCCGTCCCCACAGACAGAGAGGAGACGGTGGGAGCCGGGGCTGGGGCAGGGGGTGGGGACAGAGTCTCCGTGTGGGGAGACGGAACGTTCTGGAGACGGAGGGTGGGGGTGGCTGCAGGACGGTGTGAGTGTGCTTCACGCCGCTGAGCTGTGCACTTAGAGATGGTTATGATGGTGACGTTGGTGAGTTTTAGGTCTGCTTTACACTGAAGAGCTTGAGTGCATTGGGTTTTCCCATTACACAGAACTTGGGAGTTTCAGAACAACGGAAGAGTGGAATGAAGTGGACCACTGCGAACACCCCGTGTTTCCTTCCTTTCCTGTCTCTCGTGCCCTCTCCGTTGCAGAGAGGCTCCTTATACCATTGTAATTCCTGCTGTTCTTCACTTGACGCTGTCACAACTTGAATTTCTCAGGTGTTTTCAGTGTGCTCCGATCCTTTGCCTAATTTAATACTTCTGTAGACCTTACAACATATTTTTCAAATGTGGTAACGTGCACATAATATAAAACTTATCGCTTCATTTCAAAGTGTACAACTCAGTGGTTTTTGGTATTTTTGCAGATGTGCACAAACATCACCACTATGTCATTCCGGAACATTCCGTCACCCCAAAAAGAAGCCTTGCCCCCATCATTAGTCACCCCCTCTCCCCTCCCCAGGCCCCCGCCAGCCCCCTTCCCGCCCACGGATGAGCCTGTTCTGGACGTGTCACCCACGTGGACTCACACCCTGTGTGGCCTCCTGTGTCTGGTTCCCTCCCTGAGCGTCGTGGGCTCGGGGTCCGTCCCCGGGGCCACGCGTGTGGGCGCCTGGCTCCTGTTTGAGGCTGATATTCCCACATGTGGTGGCCCACCTCTTGTTGTCCACTCACCCACGGATAGACATTTGGGCTGTTTCAAATTTTGGCTACTAGGAAGAGATGTAGTTTTTAACAGATGCATAATATTCCATAAAACAAACGTACCCTAATCTGCTTAACCATCCCCTACTGTTGGACACTTGGATTGTTTTCAAATTATAAATGACAGCATGGCAAACACCTTCTTGTACAGTTGGGGTTCTGTCTCTTCCATAGATGTCCAAAAATGAAACTTCTTGATCAAAGGGCACGAGCATTTTAAGGCATCTGAAACATCCATGTGCAAGATTACTTTCCATCAGAGCTTTGCCAGTCTCCCTCTCATTGTAAAGGAAGGAGCCCCATCCTCTGCCCCCAAATCAGGACTGTGTCTTCTCATTTCCAAAATATTTTTCTTCGCATGGACAGAAGTGTAACAGTTTGGCTTCCTTCTGTGATATCTTCTATCACGCTGCTGCTCTTCCACTTTCTCAATTGCTCAACACGTGCTTATGGAACACCTGTGATGTGCCCTGGGCCGTCACTCATGTGGCTTCTGAATGTCTACCATCGGGAGTGTGGAAATGTATTCAATATTCGATCAGCAAGCACTCAGCGCCTTCCTGGGGAGGACCCAAAGATGAACCAGAAGCTGTCACTTCATGCATGAGGGTGACTCCAGGCTCTAGTCTCAGCATGGTCCTTGAACATAGCTGTGGGGGTCTCAGGACAGCTCACTTCGACTCCCTGAGCCTCTCTAAAGCTGAATCATATGGTAGCACCAACCTTTTGGAGCTGGGGGAGAACTCAGTAATAAAATGCATTTTTTCACACTTGCTGCACAGAAAGTTTTCACCTCAGGGACACAGGTGTGGCAGAAGGCAGGTGTGAAGGTGGAAACTGGCAATCGAGAAGAAAGTCACACGTGGAACAGCGGCCCCTTCAGCTTCCAGAGCAGATGTTGCTGGTGTTTGGGACTCCCTTACAATGGCCAGTGCCTCATACTCAACCCAGAGTGAAGCCACCCCAATGGCGGGGGGCCTCTGGCTAGCTCTGCAGCACGTGCCTCATAAATTCTAGCTAGTGAGAGACTATAACCCAAAAAGAGAAGAAAAAAGTAACTTGCTGGAGGAAAGAGACAAAGAGAACAGAAGAAAGCAGTTGGAGAGAAACCCTTCTGCAGGTTATCCTCGGAGAGCTTGTAGAAGACACAGTGGCCAGGAAGCAGCTCTACATTTGCCTTTTGAAAAAAGAACATTCAGGGGCGCCTGGCTGGCTCAGTCAGTGGACCATGCGACTCTTGATCTCAGGGAAGTGAGTTCAAGCCCCACGTTGGGTGTAGAGATGACTTAAAAATAAAAATCTCTAAAGAAAGAAAGAAAGAAGGAAGGAAAAAGAACATTTGAAGAACTAGAAAGAGCCCATGGAAATTAAAAGCCTGATAGTCAAAACGGAAATGTTGACAGGCTTGGAAGAAAAAGTAGAATGAGAAGACAAAAAGAAAAAAGTGGGCAAGAAAATGAGAAGATCAACCCAGGAAGCCCAATATATGACAGAGAAAAGACACCAAAGCGGAAGAAATCACCAGGGATGTCATTTAAGAAAGTTTGCCAGGAATGGAAGGCACGACACAGCCCAATAACTGCCCAGCACAACAGGTAAAAAAAAAAAAAAAAAGACCCACACCAAAACCACACTTTGAAAGTGCAGGATGTGGTGAATGAGAAGATTCTACAAGTGTCCGAAGAGAGAGAAAACAACGTGACAAGCAGACAATGAGGAAACAGCATAGCTTTGGGTTGTTCAACTGCCCAAGACTGGAAGCTGGAAGACACAAGGCAAGGGAAATTAGCCACCACCCAGCACAGCATCCTCAGCCAGACCACCAATCACACAGGAGAGTGGAAGGAAAACACCTTCTCTGGAAATGCCTAAAGGGGGCACATTCTCAAAACGAGGGCACAGACCAAGAAACAGGGAAGCCTGGACCCCAGAAACAGGAGCTACATCCCAGGAATCCCCAGGTGCTGAAAAAGTGAAGGGTCAGGGGTACAGCTGGGCTGCAGCTGGCCCTGAGTGGAGAATTTCGTTCCATTGGCAAGGCTGGAGGAAAGAGAATTCATAGATACACAAAACAAAGGCAATTACTAACTTCAGGAAAATAACAAAACAAGTCCTAGAAGATAAAAGTGTTCCATAGTGTACACTCCTCCACTGTAAATAATTTACATAATAACATAAGGGTCTACTATGTGCCAGGCTCCAGAGATAAATGATTGACCAAGTCAGAGACAATCCCTGCCCTTGCTCATGGAATATATGTTTTGTCAAGGGGGCCAAGGCAAGTCAGGAGGGCAATCAACAAGAATGAGTAAGGCAGGGTCACAGGCAGTGATGTGGGCTCAGACGGTGGGTGGCCATTATGGGTGGTCAGTAAGGGTCTCTTGGAGGAGCCAGAAATGCTGAAAAGGAGCCAATCTTGAGAGGAGCCAGGAAAAGCACATACTAGGAGACTGGGCAACACCTGGAACATTCAAGGAACAGCAGGAAGAGGCAGAGGAGGTGGTAGAGAGCCAGCCAAGGGAAGTGGAAGGAGCTGAGAGCAGGAAGTGACAGCAGCCAGACCCAGCTGGTGATGGGCCATGGTGAGGAGCGTGGGTGAATCCTAAGCAGGGTGGAGCCATGGAAAGATTTTAAGCCAAGAAGTGACACAGACCCAGTTTGCACGTGTTGAACCTGCAAGCATGGCTGGGAAATGACAGACCCAGCTCCACCTATAGAACAAGGAAGACAAGGTGAGGGATGTTGAGGGAGAGCAGATAGGCTCTCCCATCAAAGGCAGACCACTCCTGGCACCCCAAAGCAGTCGCCTTGAGAAGCCCTTCATTCAGTGAGTGGAGAATGGCCCACCAGACCATGTCTCCAGTTGAGCGATGCAGCAGTTTTCCTCGAAAGAGCAGAGTGTTCCTCCACCGAATCCCCAAATCCCCTGGCAGGGAGGAGAAAGCTAAATTTAAAGGTGTACTAATTGGGGCAGTCTGATCTGGCCGTGTTCTCCAGCGGAGGATCCACTGGGGCCCCGGCAGCTCAGCTGTTCCCACATCTGGCTGCCACTGGCTTGCCTCACCCACCCTCTATAAAACTCTCTTGGGGGTCTGTCATATGCCCAACATCTTGCTGTGCAGCATGTGGGCCCTGGAGCCTGAGAGACCTAGGTTAAAAGTGAAGCCTGCCACTTCCTCTGTCCTGGGGTGAGCCAGAGAACCCTCTGAGCCTCAGTTTTCACATCTGTGGAATGGGTACAATGAAAGTGCTCCGTTCACACATGTCAGCCACTGCTCATTACCTCTCCCTTCCCCAATATTCATTGGCTTAAAAAATATGTTCCAAGCATCTCCTGTGTGCCAGGTATATGGAGGCCGCAGCAATTAATGACACTGTCCAAAATCCCTGCCCTTGGGGAGCTGATGTTCTAGAGAGGATGCAGCCAGTAAACAAGGAAAAGAAGTAAAATGTATGGTCAGTTAGACCATGGTAGCTCTCCAGAGCTCCAAGGGGAGGTGACAGGAAGTGTCAGCAGGTTGAAATATTCTGTAGGGTGCTGGGATGTTGCTGGGTCTGGGGAAGTGTCCCAGGCAGAAGGCACAACTGATGCAAAGGCCCTGAGGTGGGAACAGGTCTGGGAGCTTTGAGGAAGCTTCCTTGGCCCCTGCTGTAAAGACTACATTTCCTAGCTTCCCCTGCCACTAAATTTGGCCATATGGCTAAGTTCCACCCAGTGGAATGAAGCAAAGGCGTCACATGCATCTTCCAGGAAGAGTTCTTAAAGGGAAGAGGTGTACCTTTTTCTCCAACTTCCTGCTTCCTGTTGGCTGGAGGGCAGATGGGAAGGCTGGAGCTTGAGCAGCCATCCTAGCTCAAGAGATGGAAGTTCCTGTGCTGAGAAAGGCAGAGCATCAAGAAGGCAGGAGCCTCGGTTCCTGACACTGCCCAGGAGCACATCCCTCAGAGATGAATTTCTATCTAATTCAAGCCTCTAGCACTTGGGGTCTTCCATCCCTGTGTACCAATCCTACTAACTGATACGTTATGTCAAGTGCATTATTACACGACTCTGTCTGTTCATTGCCTACGTTGATTTGCATCCATATCAGTGAGGAAGAATAAGTGAGTTCACACACCTGACTTATAGCCCCAGCCAGCTGTGTGACCGTAGACTAGTCGCTTTGCCTCTCAGGAACTCAGCTGCTCAATTCTAAAACGAGAGGATTGGCTCCCCTCAAATCACCAAATCCCCCCAAAGGAGAGCATTTGGCTCCCCCCAAATCCTCCGTGGGCCGGAGTGTGGAAAACGGGGGGTGGGGGTTATACAAATCGCAACAGCCAAAATAGGAGAAAGGTAGGAAGTGAAGAAGAGAGAACTTTGAATAAATAAGGAAAGGCATTCAGGAGAGAAGGGAAGTGGGTCCAAGGGAGGTGGGTCCCTCAGGGTTTTTCTGTTGCATGTGACGGAAGACAGCACCAGCAGACCCAATGGATGGAATGCAGATTTATTGGATCTTGAAAGGGCACGCCCAGGAGATCCCTAGCTGCGTTTAGGGTCATTTAATCTGACTCACCAATTGCTCCTTCTAGAGTCTGTTCATTTCAACCCCCCACTTCTGGCCCCATTAATTTCTTTTTTTTTTTAAAGATTTTATTTATTTATTTGAGAGAGAATGAGATAGAGAGAGAGCACGAGAGGGGAGAGGGTCAGAGGGAGAAGCAGACTCCCCGCCGAGCAGGGAGCCCGATGCGGGACTCGATCCCGGGACTCCAAGATCATGACCTGAGCCGAAGGCAGTCGCCCAACCAACTGAGCCACCCAGGCGCCCTGGCCCCATTTTCAGTCTTAGGAATCTTTTTGCTTGCAAGTGGGGGAAGCCCCCTTCAGAAGCAACCAAAAACCAACTAGTGGCTTCCAACACTAGTCATAGCACAAACCCGAGGCATGGCTGCCTCCGAGGATTTGAATTCTTCCTGCAGGATTCAATCCCTGCTTCCTGGTTGACGGAGGAAGGATGTTAGAGTTCGATGCCAAAGGCCAAGAAGGAATTCTTGAGACGTCTTTGGTGCAAAAAGGTGGTTTTATTAAAGCATACAGGGACAGGACCCGTGGGCAGAAAGAGCTACTCTGGGGTCGTGAGGAGTGGCCCATTACATACTTCCAGGTTGGGAGGGGGTTGGGGTAGTGTAAGCCTCCCAGGTGTTTTGGAAACAAGGCTTCCAGGATCCTGAGGGGGTAGCTATTGTTGGGAAGGGTCATTTATTACTGTTTAGTAGACCCTCAGTCATGAGACCCTTCAGATGTATGTGAAGTGCGTCGGTGGGTTGGTGGGTATGCCTGGGGGATGACGGCCAACATGTATCTTGGGGGGTAGAGATAAAGGAGGTTTCCAAAGGAATTTTTATATGTTAGAGTAGGCTTACAGGATCCTGCGGGTCGGGCTAAGACTGCCTTTTGCCCTTAGCAAAGTATCAACATCGAGGCAGCTGGGTCCCTAGAGGAAGGTCACTCTGCCTGTTTCAAGGACTTGTCAAGGGGCTGTAGGTAGGAAGGAAATTTAGTAATTTTTCTTCTGCCTTTGCTTCCCACATCATTGGGACTGGCCTCCTTCGCAGGCAGGCTGATGGGCTGGGTCACCAAGGCCAGGTGCACAGCCATCACACAGTGAGGTAAGAGCTGGTGCCTACAGCGAGGAATCTTTGCAGGACATAGAAGCAGGGCCTGGCTCCGAGAAGGATGGGGGCATCCGGGAAGGCTTCACAAAAATGATGCCGGACGGACAAGGCAGAAGGGCATTCCGGGCAGAAGGGCAGCCAGTCCAAAGGATGCAAGCTCCTGCCGTTCAGAGTTGCCAGACCATTGGGTGCTTTGTGGGAGCAGAAGGAGACGAGGCTAGGGAAGCCTGCTGGGAGCCGAACGGGAAGAGCTCGGGTGGCCGGACTGAGCGTTTTAGGCAGCAGGGTGGTATGGAAGGATTTAGTGCCGGGGAGGGCCACAGTCACATTTTCATCCTTAGCCACGCAGTGGAAGGTGAATGGCAGCAAGGAGAAAAACTGGAGGCAGCTGGGGAACCAGGGAGGGGCTCCTGTTACCAGCCTGCACAAGGCGGGTGGCCTGGGGTGTCAGAGGATTTCTGGAATCAAGTCAACAGGACAGAAATCTGGAGGGTGAGGAGCCCAGGGCTGGGTCGTTCTGGAGTCCAGTCTGACGGTGTGGCTACCAACTGGCTTCAGGCTGGTAGAAGGAAGGGGCTGGTCCCCCCTGCGCCTGGCAGGAGGAGGAGAAACTGGGGTTGCCACTTCTGGGGACTGCAAGACCCCTCTAGTCTTTGAGATTCAAAGTGGCCAATTCTTGAATGTTTTCAGGAGTGGGCAGTTCACTCCTTCTGTAGCTCTGACCCAAATAAACCATGGACTCAAACCTATCTCCCTAGAGTCCGGGAGACTGTGACAGCTCAGTGCCCCAAGCCCATATGCGGCGGGGGGGGGGGGGGGGGTTGCACCCCAGGTTAGCCCTTGGAGATTTGGGAACCTGGCACTATCCACCTGAAGTCTGTCCTTCTCCAATCTCCGCTCCTGTGGTTCCTCTCTGATCCCTCTGTTTGGGGTAGGGCCTTCCAGAGTGTGGGACAAGGACCCCTCGGGTCCTGGGGAAGACGTAGGTATTCCTCAGACACTAAGTATTGATTCACAGGGGGAGCAAGCCAGCCCCTTTCAACGCTCTCCCCACCTCCCTGACTGTATCAAGGAGAAAGGCTCCCTGGGGTGTGCGAGCCTCTTAAGGTCTTACACACAGGCTCCTGTCCTTGCTGAGCAGAGAGCAGGCAAGCCTCCATCATGGGACCTCTGGCTGCAGTCTCTGGTCTGAAGCTCCTGGCGTTACTGGGTTTCCTGTGGCTATTTTGATGTTTCTATTTCAGGCAAGTGATGATGGTTTGCCATATATGGTGGCCCCGTGACCCAACTGAATGCTGGCTGCAGGGTCCCCAGCCCTGGGTCCACAGCAGTGCCTGAGGCTGGGAGGTGTGGCCGCACCCCAGGACTCTCCCACAGCCGAGCCCGGGGAGCCTGGGGAGCCCCGCTTAGCAGGAATATCCTTAGCGGAGCATCCTCCCTGCCAACATTACCACTTACAGTGAATTACACCACCTTGAAGGAAAATGGTCCTCTCCCTCCCTCTCCTCCCACCCACTGCCCTCGTTGGGGACAACCCTGGGCTGTTTGGAGGGTCCCCTTCTGGAGCCTTCCCCATGTGCTGATTTTCTCCTGTATAACACGAAAGGATGGGGCCAGTTGTGTTGAGTCACGTGGTGGTGGCGGTGGTTTTCGACAACTGTTGATTCTAGAACCTTGATACATACAATTTCCTCGTTTTTGTTCTAGAATATTCCATAATTGGGATGTTTTTACAGTTCTGTAACTGGGCCTCTATTCTGAGAAATCACATGATGCCTTGGAGCGTAGACACTTAGCCTTTTGGGCTGACAGATTAAAACAGGACTCAGGCTCCCTGGGCATCCTGGCCCATCACCCTCCTCTGATGAGCACCATCCTGGTCCAACAGACTCAGGCCCTAGAAGCAGAGCGATGGCTGGGCCCCGGGCCCGGGCCCAGCGCGGCGCTCAGCAAACGCTCATCAAACCGGTGTCTGAGGGTGAAGCCCGCGCTGCCGGCTCTGCGGAGGAGGAATCCCTGGCCCAGCTGGGTTGACCCCAGGCAGGCTCCACCAGGAGGCCTCCGGTTCCATAGGACCTTTTTCGGGAGCCCCAATATCCCCCCTAATGTTGCTGAGGATCCTAACAATACTGATGACCAATGACATTTTTGAGCACTTGCTTTGCGCCAGACGCCAACAACCCTCTCGGCAGAGGAGGTGAGTGAAGAGGGCGTTGGAATCGCAGTCCGAAGTGTCAATTGCACAGTCTGGGCTCTGCGGCTTGCTTATCTCCCCAAACGGGCGGCTCACTCTCCCTATTCCCCCCCCCCACAACTCCCCCGCCCCGTGCGCGGCACCCGCTCCGAGCTCCAAGGCCTCCGGTTCCCCGGGTGGGCGGGGTGCGCCCCGCGGCACCGTGCCAGGGAGTGGCGTGGAGCAGGCGAGCACCCCGGCCCCCGCCCGGGCGCTGCGGGAGGCGCCGGGGGCCTCAGGGGCGGGGCGGGGAGGGGCCGGCGGCGGCGGCGGCGGCGCGCGGAGCCGACCGCAGTGCGGCCGGCGCTAGGACCTGCGGGGGCCTCCCGGGCCGCGGCGCCTCCCGCTCCCCCGCTCCCCCAGCCCTCCTCCCCTCCACCCCAAAATGAGGAAACGGAGCAACTTGTTCCAAGTTGTGCAGCCAGGGCTGCCTCGGGGTGCGCAGCCAGCGCGCGGGGGCCCTCCTGGGTGTGGGCGCGGGGCGCGGCCCGGGGGCGCCCCCTGAGCAGGTGAGCGCGGTGGCGGGGGGGGGGGGGGGGGGGAGAGCCCGCGGGGCAGTGGCGGGGTGTGGGGGGGAACCCCGAGGCCTCCGGGGAAGTCCCGGGCGTGCGGCGGAGGGGCCGGTGTGAGCGCGAGTGTGCGCGTCCGGCGTGCGCGGCGGGTACGCGGCTGGGGTAGCGGGTGGTTAGAGGCGATCGGGCGCAGGGTGGGGGTATTTTTCTGGGTGCGAGTGTGCGCGTCTGCAAGCTCCCGGGTGTGTGTATCCGCGCGTCCACGTGGAGTGATGTTCGCGTGTGGCCGAGATGCGTGTGCGCGGCCCTGCGTGTAGCTCTGCGTGCCCTGGTGGCCCAGTGTCTGGCGCCCAGCGTCTGGCGCCCAGGTGTTCAAGTGTGGGTCTGTGTGTGTGTTGGGGGGGGACAGGTACACACATTTCTGGACGTTTGAGAGTCTGTCCGTGTGCACCCATGTGTAGAAGGGCACACACCTGTCTCTAGGTGAATGTGCTTTTTGCTTGCGCGCCCGCGTGCCTTTGGGTACCTGTATCCACCTGTGTCCAAGCCCCATGTGTTTCTGTGTGTGCTCGTGTGTACATGGGTCAGTATGCGTGTGAGTACACATGGGGCTGGGGATTTATGGGGGGCAATACTGGAGGGGCAGAGGCTCATCCCTCCAACCATCCCCACTGCCCAGCCACCTGCTGTGGGGTCCAAGGAGGAGAAAAGGGGTGGAAAAGCCCCTTCCCCAGCAGCAGTAAGAGACTGCATGTCTATCCTAGGTTGGCATTGGAATTGGGGGGCATCAGAGAGGCTCAGTTTGGTGGCCAGAGAAGCCCAGCAGGGCTGCATGCCCGCTCCCCCCACCCCCTCCCAGCCCCACCCTAGGTTCAGAGATACTTGGGAATGACCTTGAATCATCCTCTGTTTCCTTGCCCTGCCCCTGCCCACTTACCAGAAAAGAGGAACCAAGCTCAGTTAGGTGGCACCATGTTTCCCACCCACTGTGGGGCTGCTGGAGAGCCTGAGCCAGGCACTTCACCCCTCCCCACCCTATGGCCACTTGCTCTGTGCCCACCTTGTGCATCTGTTGCGCTTCCGGGACAATGGCGGGGCTAGACTCTGGTCTCCTCGCTGATGTTCCATGACAGCAACTCTGATAAGGAACTCCTGTGGGTAAAGACCACCTCCCCAGAGGGGCTTGGGGAGCCACCACCTGGAACCCCCCATGGGGATGCCCTCCCGTACTTGCCCCCACCTGGCCTGGGCAGGAAGTGGTTAGTTAGTAATGGCCGGCGCCCCAGCCTGCCTCCAATCTCCAGCTGGTCTCTGCCCGCCCCCAGGTGAGCCCTCGCTTCCTCCGTGCCTGGCACCCCACGTTCATCTCAGCCAGGATGCCAACGGTGAGTACCCCCAACCCGGGTGCCTGTGTCCTGGGCCGTCCCCCACCCAGTCCACACCCGCGGGACTTCAGCCCCGAGTCCGGGGTGGGGGTGGGGGGCTGGACCTGTGACTCCGGCCCCCTTCAGCCAGTGCTGCACACTCTTTCACTATCACCTGATGCTACATTTCTGTCACCTTTTCTTCCTGACCTTCTGCTTTGGGCCCCTGGGTTTGTGCCTGATAACTTCTGCCCAGGCTGCTCCCTCTTGATTTCTCTTCTGTCTCTGCCTTGCTGTCTTTTGCCCAATTTCCATTTCTCTCTCTCCCTGGGCCTCCCCCTCATGCCCCTTTGGCCCTCCCCCCATCCCTCCTCCCGGCCTCAGAGGCGCTGGGCCCCAGGCACCCAGTGCATCACCAAGTGTGAGCACACGCGCCCCAAGCCGGGAGAGCTGGCCTTCCACAAGGGCGACGTGGTCACCATCCTGGAGGCCTGTGAGGTGAGTGGCGGCCGCGGGGCCTGGGCGCGCTTGGGGAGGGGTGTCTCTGCCGGGAGCCCGGACCCCGCCGCCCCACACCCACCGCCGGCTCCCTCCCCGGTAGAGTAAGAGCTGGTACCGTGCCAAGCACCACGCCAGCGGGCAGGAGGGTCTGCTGGCGGCCGGGGCGCTGCGCGAGCGAGAGGCGCTGTCGGCGGACCCCAAGCTCAGCCTCATGCCGTGAGTCTGGGGACGCCCCCCCACCCCCACCCCCGGGGCTGGGCGGCAGGAGGGTCCGGCCCGCCCGGCCCAGCGTGCCCTTCCGCCGGCCGCAGGTGGTTCCACGGGAAGATCTCGGGCCAGGAGGCCGTGCAGCAGCTGCAGCCGCCCGAGGACGGGCTGTTCCTGGTGCGCGAGTCGGCGCGGCACCCCGGCGACTACGTGCTGTGCGTCAGCTTCGGCCGGGATGTCATCCACTACCGCGTGCTGCACCGCGGCGGCCGCCTGACCATCGACGAGGCCGTGAGCTTCTGCAACCTCATGGACATGGTGGAGGTGCGGCCGCCGCCGGGCCTAGCGCCCCAGAGCCGCACGGTCTGCACCGTGGAGGTGGAGGGACCCCAGCCCGGCGCCCCCCGCCCCATTCTGGCAACCGGGTGGGCCCGGGACACCCACTGCTGCACGCACAGTCCTGGTGTGGGAAGGAGGGGCTAGTCTCCGTGGACCACCGGCCCCACAGCTGGTCTGAGTCCTCTGGGCCCCCCTCTAGGGAGGGACTGGGGTGGCTCCTCTCGGGACCCCTAGGAACCTCCACGTTGACACTGATCCAGAGACCACCGCCCCACCTTCCCCAGGATCCTCCTGTTTCCTAGCCTGCATCCTTTCCGTTCCCATGGAAACCAGCCCAACTCCTCGGGTGGGAAGCAAAGCCCCCCTTCTCCCCAGCTCCTGCCCACCCCCTTCGGAGAGCCGCCCTGGGGAGGGCACAGAAGGCAGGGGTTCCCTGCACCCCCGGAGGGGCTCACGGCTGCCTCTGCTCCGCCCGCACCCTGCAGCACTACAGCAAGGACAAGGGGGCCATCTGCACAAAGCTAGTGAAACCCAAGAGGAAGCAGGGCACCAAGTCGGCAGAAGAGGAGCTGGCCAAAGGTAGGGGCCCCCGCCCCTCCTCATGGGGCCGGTGGCCAAAGCCGCATCACTTGAGCATGGCTTGCTGTGCCCGGCGCTGCGAGCTGAAGACCTGGAGCAGTGCTCGGGTGGGGCAGAGGTGCCCACGGACGCCCATCGGCCCACGGGGAGCGAATTCCCACACCTGCTCTGCTTCCAGGTCCCCATCATCCACCCTATGGCCTGGGCCAGAGGCCCAAGCCCGAGCCCCAGCCCAGCCTCAGACCCTCCCACCAGACCGCCTCCTCTCTGGGGAGCATTCCCCTTCCGCCGGACCCCTACCTCAGTGTCCCCAGAGGTGACTTTCTATCATGAAAATTCACCCACATCACTCTCCTGCCTTCTAGAACCTTCCCTTGATTGTAAGGGAAGATGGCTGAGCCATCTTTCTTAGTTCATCCACAAGACCCTTCCTCCATGCTCCTTACTTGCCTCCTTGCTTTCCTCTCGCCTCTATGCTATTGTGCATTCTGTTCCCTCCACCGGAAGTGCCCCTCCAGGCCCTGAGTAATGAAATCCCCGATGCTCAAGGCCCCGAGCAAATGCCCCCTCCCACGGCCACTCCTCCTGAACCTGATGATCGTGTCTGTCTCTCCCAGGGAAATCTGGACGTCTCAGGGATGGCCCCCAGGGGAGGCTGGTGTCCCCGTGCTTGATCAAAATTAAGGGCTCGTAATTTGGTGGGGGGGGGGGGCTTTGGGCAGGAAGGGGAAGGAGTTTGAGACATGGAGTCTCATGGAGTCCCATGTTTGAGACAAGGAGTCAGGGAGGCTGGACCCCAGATGATCACTTAGAATGCTGGGAGATTCTGGAAGATTCTGGAACCTTTGCCAGAAGATTCCAGAAGCTTTACCAGTCTCCATGTCTGTTGTATTTTTTTGCTGTGTGTCCTGGGTGGCCAGAGGTAAAGGACTATAAAGGGAAGAGTCCCTGGGGTATTTGGAGGGACACTCTCCAGGTAGAAGAGAGAAGGGCAGCCCTAAAGGGTTTGCCAGCGCCACCCCCTGGACCCGATGGGGCATTCCCGGGAAGCCATGCTGGGGTCCATCCCCCACCCCGTAAGCCCCTTTCCTCAGGTCATCCCGGGGTACAGAGGCTCTGTTGCTTTCCAGCACTTGATAAGCAGGCCCAGGAGTGGGGTGTCTCGGACAAGCCCTTGACCATTGCTGGGAGCAGCTGCATGTGTGCCCCTGGCCGGGGCGCTGTGGGGGACACCACCTGGCCTCTCGCCAGGTGGAGCCCGTTCCCCTCTGACCCGGTCCCTACCCCACAGCTGGCTGGTTACTGAACCTGCAACATTTGACGCTGGGTGCACGGATTGGAGAGGGTGAGTTTGGAGGTGAGTGGAGGCCTGGGTAAGAGGCTGAAGGAAGGGGGGCGTGTTCGGGTTTAGGAGTCATGAGGGGCGAGTTAATTCACACCCATGTTAGCACCTGCTCTGTGAGGGGGGCTGACGTCAGCTCAGGCAGGCACTCGGTGATCGGTGATCGTGCTTGATGCCTTCACACCTCCAGGCCCTGTGCTCGGAATGCCACTCCCGGAATCTGTTACTTGGAAGGCTCTGGCGCTTGCTTAGGTCAGGGGTTGGCCTACCTTCTCTGTAACGGGCCTGAGTGCACCTATTTTAGGCTCTTCAGGCCAGACGGTCTGAGTCAGTGTTCAGCTCTGCCTTTGTAGCAGGAAAGCAGCCGCAGACACAGGTAAATAAATGGGCGGGGCCGTGTGCCAATAAAACTTTATTTGTAGACACTGAAACTGGAGCGCCATGTAATTTTCGTTTATTGCAAAGTAGTATTCTTCTTTTGATTTTTTTCCCCAAACATTTAAAAAGGTAAAAACCGCTCAGAACCTAGGGGCCTTAACTGACTGAGCCACCCACGTGTCCCTGAACTTAAGGGCCTTGCAAAAGCGGGGTGGCCTCTGACAGGATTGGGTCTGGCCCCCGAGCTGAAGTTTGCTGACCTGGGTTCAATGCTTCTCTTTGATCAGCTTGTAGGGGTGAGGTGAGGGGTTTTCCAGGCCTGGGGCCCCACAGCAGTGTTGGGGTATGTGGGGGTCGGGGTAGGTGGGTATTCCCAACTGTTTGTCCCCATACCCGTTCTCCCCCGCAGCGGTCTTGCAGGGTGAGTACCTGGGACAGAAGGTGGCTGTGAAGAACATCAAGTGCGATGTGACAGCCCAGGCCTTCCTGGATGAGACGGCGGTGATGACGTGAGTCCGGGGGCAGGGTGGGGGGTGAGGAGGGCATCCCGGGGTCGGGGACCCAGCCGTGCCTTCACGGCCCACCTGCTGGCCCCCCAGGAAGATGCAGCATAAGAACCTGGTGCGTCTGCTGGGCGTCATCCTACACCAGGGGCTCTACATCGTCATGGAGCACGTGAGCAAGGTGGGGGTGGGGCCTGAGGTGCCATCGGGGCCTGGGGGGGCTGCTGAGCAGCCTCGAGCCCCCCAGGTCCATCTCCCTCCCCCACAGGGCAACCTGGTGAACTTCCTGCGCACACGAGGCCGGGCCCTCGTGAGCACCCCTCAGCTCCTGCAGTTTTCCTTGTGAGTGGGGCTCCCGAGGGGGCGGGGCGGGGGGCCTTCCAAGGTCAGGGGGGCACTGAGGCATGGAGCAGGAGAAGCCCGGCCTTGGGAGTTTGCACCCTTGCGGCCACCCCCACCTCGGGCCCTGCCCCCTCCCCAGGCACGTCGCCGAGGGCATGGAGTACCTGGAGAGCAAGAAGCTGGTGCATCGAGACCTTGCCGCCCGCAATATCCTCATTTCCGAGGACCTGGTGGCCAAGGTCAGTGACTTCGGCCTGGCCAAAGCCGAGCGGAAGGGGCTGGACTCAAGCCGGCTGCCAGTCAAATGGACGGCGCCTGAGGCTCTCAAACATGGGGTGAGCCCCCCTGCGCCCCTGGGACCCTTGAAGCCCCGGTTCCGCCTGCTCTGTGACCCTGGGCACGTCTCTTATTCTCTCGGGACCTCTTTCAAGGGAATGGCTCTGCCACCCCAGTGAGTGCTTGGCCCACGGTCGCTCCTTTTTAGCCCGTGTCTGGCCTCTCCCTGTGTGACCCTCTCTGGGCCCCCATTTCCCCATTTCTGAAGCAGACGGGCTCTGCGCCGGGGCCAAGAATAACGAGGCCCCCTCCCTGCACTGGGTCTGAGTCCCACTCGGCTGGGGAAGGCTCAGAGGGAGCAGTCTGTTGGGAGGAGACCAGAGAGTGAAGGTCAGCCCGGGGGGACTTCCTGGAGGAAGCAGGGGCTGGCGCAGAAGTCCTTCGGGGTCCCTCCTCACCCTGATCCTGGGCCCCACAGAAGTTCTCCAGCAAGTCGGATGTCTGGAGTTTCGGAGTGCTTCTGTGGGAGGTGTTCTCATACGGCCGGGCTCCGTACCCCAAGATGGTGAGTGGGGTGTGGGGGGAGGCACTGGGCCCCCTGCGGATCTGGCGACTGTGGCCCTGACCCCAGCCATGCCGGTGTGCACTCTGCCCACAGTCGCTGAAGGAGGTGTCCGAGGCCGTGGAGAAAGGGTACCGCATGGAGCCCCCCGAAGGCTGCCCGGCCCCCATCCATGCCCTCATGGGCGGCTGCTGGGAGGCTGAGCCTGCCCGCCGGCCGCCCTTCCGAAAACTGGCAGAGAAGCTGGCCCGGGAGCTGCGCAGCGCAGGCGCCTCGGCCCCGGTGGGGGGCCAGGACGCGGACAGTTCTCCCCTGCCCCGAAGCCAGGAGCCCTGACCCTGCCCAGTGAGGCCTTGGGCCCCAGAGGAGAGCGTGGAGGGCGCGGGGTGGGGCAGGGGCCAAGGCCTGAGGAGGGTCAGGGCCGGTGAGCTGCCCATCTGGCTCGCAGCAGGGCAGGCCCTCATGGGGGACTCCAGGCGGCCCGTGGACACCACAGACCGGGGAGGCAAGGGGTCAGCGCCTCCATAAAGCCTGGTTCCAAGGACTGTGGGTGTCTGAGTCTCTCTGCAACCCTTGGCGTCCCTCACCCCAGGGGCTTAACACCAGGGGAGCCCCCGCCACCATCGCTCAGCCCAGGGCGATCCACCTGCCTGTTCTCTGCCCGCTGAGGGGCCTACCCAGCCGGGATCCTGTAGCCGCCGTGGGGACACGGGTCCCCAGGGATGGAGTGAGGAGAACCCCCAGGATCACAGCCACCCCCACGGACCTACTTACTATCATCCATGGTTCCCGCTGTGGTACCCCCACGGCTGCCGTATTCAACCCTTGGGGTCCCAGGCTCAGAGGACCGCGGGAGGGTGCCAGTGGCCACGGAGGCCCAAGTTCCACGCCGCCACCCCCTCTGCCCCAGCCTTGCCCCTCAGGGTGGATGTGCGGGAGCCCGGGGAGGGTCCAGTCCAGCCACCAGACTGACCCAGCGACTCAGGCGGAGACTGGCTGAGAAGTGCTGGCCCTGCCTCTCTTGTCCACACCCACACGGGCTGGGGCCCAGGCTCGCACCCCCAAGTTCTGAGCTTTGTGGCCCTGACCTGTGGTGACCAACCAGCCCGAACTGAGAGCATTTCTAGGATGGAGGGACATTAGTGCTAAACGTTAGTGCATCTGGTGAACTGGGGAGTTGGTCCCCCCCCACCTGGGCTCCAGCAGCCTCCTCTACAATCAGGCGTCTTTTCGGGGTGGGGTTGGGGATTGAAGGCTCACACCAGCGAAGGGCTCAGCGCACACAGCTGGTGCTCAGTTACTGCTGTGTCTGACAGTCACCCCCTCTCAACTGGTGTTTCCAGCCAGCCAGCTTCTAGGATGCCTGGAGGGGGTCTCCGGCCAGGCGGGGGTGGCCCTCTCCCCAGGAACCCCCAAACTGGGGCTGGGGAGGGGACACCAGACCATAGCACACCCGCCCCCTTTGGCTGGCCCACCCCCGCCGGAGCACAGCCTCAGCGGGGGAGGGGGGGCTTTCCCAAGGTCACACTGACCTCCTGTGGTGCCCTCCCCCCGAAGCCCTGCCCACCCTCTGGTCTCAGTTTCCCCGCCGGCACCTGAAGGGGCTTCGGGATTCTTCCTGGGGGAGAAATGAAGGATGGGGGACCCGTCGGGCCGAGAGTGGCCTGACCCCCACCTAATCCAGCTGGAGGGGACACGTAGCCCCACCCCACCCCGCCCTTAATCCTGTTCTCTAAGCTGACACAGCGTCTGCACCCGAATCAGCTGCATCCGCTAAGCCACCAAAGCCTCTGTGCCTAACGCCCAGATCCCTCCTGCAGCCTCTTAACCCACCCGGGGCCAATTAGCTAATTGGGGCCTGAGAACAGAGCAGCTCTTTAGTAATGAAGCAATTAGGGACTTAGAGACCACCACCTCCCCGCCCCATATTGCAGGCCTCGCACCCCGGCCCCAGAGCCCCGAGCCCACCTCACAGACAGGGCAGCTGGGCTTGGAGGGTCCCAGGGAGCCTCGGGAAGCACCTGGGCTCAGGGTGGCTGGGGCCTCCTTGCCCGGCTCCCCCCAACCCTGGGCGCTGAGCCCCTGACCCCCCCCTCCCGGCCCTCAGCAGGAAGCACAGCTGGTTTCTCATCCAAGGCCATTAGTGCGCGTAGTTGGACCCCCCTCCAGGGCCTCGCCCCCCTTCGCTGGGGAGGGGGTTGCACAAGCGGGCCCCTCCCGACAAAGCCAACATTCCGGCAGGTGCCTCCCACCTGCTCCCCGGTCCATACACAGGCCTGGACCTCCCTCCTGTCTTCTGTGTCACTAAATCCATCAGACATTTTCTTGGCCTCCCCTTGCCCCCCCCACCCCCAGACTCCCCTCCTCTTGGGCCCCGGGCTCTTTGGGTGGGGGCGGGGGTGGGCAAACCGCCTCAGGGGCTTCCCCTGGAACCTGCTCCGGCTCTCGGGCCACTGCCTCTGGGACAGTCTTGTCATCTACCTGTCCCCCAAACGGGGGCCTGGGTATGGCCGGTTCCTCCCTCTTCCCCCAGACTTCCTCCCCGAGGATTGTTCCTCTGTCCCCCTCTCCCCCCATGTCCATCCCACAGCCCTGGCCCTGATCAGGGCTCTAGCCTCCTCCCGGCCTCCCATCTTGCCCACAAGAGATATTCCTCCAAAATGCCATCTATGTCCCCGCCCCTGCTCCACAACCTCCCACGATTCCCGAGCACCCTCCCCTCCGTACACGGCTGTGTCCAGGATCTTGCCTTGCCCTCCATCCCCCATTCTGAGCACTTTCTCTAAAAGAGCAACCCACCCTCTTCCCCACCCCCCTGCTTGAGTTTCCTCATGAGCCTTATGACCACCTGACACCCTCTATGTCTTATCTGCTGATTGTCTATCTCCCCTCCTAGCATGTCAGCTCCAAGATTTGTGTCTGTTTTGTTCACCTCTGTGAACAGTACCCGGTATACAGCAAGTGCTCAATAACGTTCACTGAATGAATGAAGAGTGAACTTCTATCCATTCCTCAAAACCCAGCGAAAAGGCCCCCTACTCCCCGGTCAGCTCAGGGTCTGGGGGAGGCGACTGGAACTGCCTTCACCTGTCAGGACCTCGGCTTCCCCCACCCCTGTCACCACCTGTGTGTCTACGAGGAACTTTTTCTAGCCCCAGCTGATAAAAACGGTAGCAGTGGACATTCACTGAGCACCTACTGTATGCCAGTCACTGTGCAATGCTCTTTCATCTCCTCCTTGCCCCATGAGAGCCCCATCAGGTAGGTCCTGGCGTCACCCTTCTACAGCTAGGGAAACTGAGGCCCAGAGAGGGGGAGGCCCTTGCTGGTGTCCTCTTGCGAGGGGAGGTGGACCCAGGCCGACGGTCACACCCCTCCGGAGCCCCAGCCGTCCTCCCGCATGCCCGCCCTCTGCAGCCAGCGCCCGGGCGGGAGGGGCCGCCTCAAGTAATCACCTCGCTCTAATCTTCACCTCGCCAGACCCCAACCCGCTCCCCGCTTGGTTCTGGCAGGGCCAGGCCAGCAGCAGACGGGGTGCTAGGCCCGCTGGGGCCAGAGCTGCGTGGATCCTGGGGCTGTCGAGGGGCTGCTGGGGGCGGTGAGTACTGGGCAGGTGGGCACAGGTGGGCCCTGGTGGGAGTTGGGGGTGCAGGGAGCCCCCCAGGATGGGGGGCAGGACTATGGGGGCAGTGTCCCAGCCTCCTGCCTTCCTGGGGGTCCCGGGCACACAGAGAGATGGACGGACAGACCAAAGCTGAGCTGCAGGCCGATGGAGGCCGTCAGGGAGAGCTCGAGCGGGAAAGTGGGACTAGAGGTGGAGGGACAGACACACAGAGAGAAGAGGAGACGCACGGAGAGCGAGAGCATCCCTCGGTGGACCGGGAGGCAGGGAGGCCGAGTGAATGCAGGCCCCAGCGCGGCTCCCCGGCGCATCTCAGCCCAGGCCCGGCAGGGGCTGGGGGCTCCCCTGCCCTCCCCAGCTGGCAGTCCCTGCTGCCGTCTCACGGCCTCCCGTCCTGCTGCCGCCCGGCCAGGTGGGGGTGCGGAGAAGCCATGTTCCTGAGCCCCGGCGAGGGGCCGGCAGCAGAGGGTGGGGGGCCGGGCCCGGGCGAGGAAGCCCCCAAGAAGAAGCACCGGAGGAACCGCACGACCTTCACCACGTACCAGCTGCACCAGCTGGAGAGGGCGTTCGAGGCCTCCCACTACCCAGACGTTTACAGCCGCGAGGAGCTGGCGGCCAAGGTGCACCTGCCTGAGGTGCGCGTGCAGGTGAGGGCACCCCACAGCCCAGGGAGGGACCCTCCCGGTGTGTAGGCAGCAGGTCTCCAAGCTGGGAAGGCTTCCCAGAGGAGGGGGTGTGGGACCGGGACCTTGGCGGTTGAGTAAAAGTTTTCCAGTTGGAAAGCAGAAAGGGTGGGGGCCTCCGGCTGGCTCAGCTGGTAGAGCGTGCGACTCTTGACCTCAAGGTTGTCAGTTCGAGCCCCATGTTGGGTGTAGAGATGACTTAAAGTCTTAAAAAGAGAGAGAAAGAAAGAGAAAGAAAGGAGCACAGGTGATCTCTAAGCGTCCAGGAGTGTGCGCTGAGCAGTGGAGGGGTTACACTGGAGGCGTTTCCAGCCGGTGCAAAGCGGGTGGACGGGGAGGCAGAGCGTGGCTGAGAAAGATCTCCGAGTGGCTCGGACCCGGGGCCCAGGGCCAAGAGAGGCCGCGGAGCCTGAGGGGCTGGGCGGAGTGGTGAGGAGAGCCTAGCTTCAGGAGACTTGGGGCTGACCTGATGGGGGCCCTGAGAGGAATCCTTCGCTCGAAGCCAGGTAACACTACGTTGGCCCTGCAGCAGGTGGGAGTCAGGCCGGACAGCGGGCAGAACCCTGCAAAGCTGGGAGCCCCGAAGGACGCAGCGGGGTGGGGAAGAGTGGGCTGGCTCCTCCCCACAGGCCCTGAGCCAGGAGCACCCCTCTCACTACCTCCAGGTGTGGTTCCAGAACCGCCGGGCCAAGTGGCGCCGCCAGGAGCGTCTGGAGTCAGGCTCCGGGGCTGGGGCAGCCCCAAGGCTCCCCGAGGCCCCGGCACTGCCGTTTGCCCGCCCGCCAGCCATGCCACTGCCCCTGGAGCCCTGGCTGGGCCCCGGGCCCCCAGCCGTGCCAGGCCTCCCGCGCCTCCTGGGGCCGGGGCCCGGGCTGCAGGCATCCTTCGGGCCCCATGCCTTTGGTCCGGCCTTCACGGAGGGCTTCACCCTGGAGGAGGCATCCCTGCGGCTGCTGGCCAAGGAGCACGCGCAGGCTCTGGACAGGGCCTGGCCACCGGCCTGAGTCTGGAGGCCAGCTAGCCCTCTCATCTCGGCCTGTCCGTGGCCACCCACGTCGGTCCCCTCCACCACCTCCTCAGCCTGCCCTGCAAGGAGACCGGCACTGTCTCAGGAAGGAGGTGGCCTGGCCTGGGGCCTCGCCGCACCCCCCCACCTGCCAGACGGGCGTGCGGTGGATGGGCAGGCTCTGGAACAGTAAGGCTGCCATCACGAGCCACTCTGACCGCGCCCAGGTGCCCCGCCTGCACCTCGTCCTTCACAGCCGAGCCCCAGCTCTCGGAGAAATTCCCTTTCACTGCGCGCTCCTGTGTGCCTGTCCTGGGCCCAATCGCTTTACCCCTTGATGACCTTCCCAGAACTCAGCTGGACTCGAGGACGAGGAGGCCATCAAGGGCAAGGAACAGGGTGTGACCAGGCTTGGGGCGGGCCCAGTGTCAGCACGACAGGGGACCTCCCCGTAGGACAGGGCAGCCTGGGTCAGGACAGGAGGGGAGGGGCTCAAGGGCAGCAGTTGCAAGTGACCAGCACCCTGCCTTTGAGCTCTGTCCATGAAGTGACCGTAGGCTCACTTCTGGCTCCTCACACCGGTGCACACCACTGGGGTTCAAGCTGGTCTGCTCTTCTCGGTTCACTTGGCATCTCATACGTGAGTCCCATGGCCGTGTCTTCTTTACCTTGTGGCAGCTGGGGCAATCGCCTGCCCGCCCACCCACGCACCATCCATCTACCCACCCACCCACCATCCATCCATCCATCATGTAATGCGGATGTGATGGTGAACAGACAAAAATCCCTGCCCTGATGGAGCCGCCACTCCAGTGGGAGGAAGACAAGAAGCACAGTTAAATAAATACATACGTACACAAAACGCCAGCTGGTTTTAAGTGCTGAGAGAAAATAAAACCCCAAGAAGCAATCCTGAGTGTGTGGCAGGATTACAGTTCAACAGGGTGCTCAGGGGCCTCTTGGAGGTGACATCAGAGAACTGGAGGAGGTAAAAGAGCGAGCCATGGGAACACCTTGGGGAAGAGCCACCCATGCAGAGGGAATGGCATGTTCAAAGGCCCTGAGGCAGGGACCAGCCTGGTGTGTGGGAGGAACCACCAGGTGGCCCCTGGGGCTGAAGTGGAGTGAGCGAGGTGCCAACAGGGAGGTGAGAGGAGGCAGGTGTGGCCAGGCCTTGTGGCCATGACAACTCTGTGTCTACCCTGAGAGCCACGGGGATCCATGGGAGGGCTGGGACCTGCTCTGGGCGGGCCACCAGGGAGGGCAGGTAATCCGCTTGGCAGAGTCCTCCTAAGAGGATGAGGGCTCTCGGTTCCCTGGGACGAGGCAGAATTAGTCCCCAGCCCCGCCCACGCCGCCAGACCAGACAGCACAGAGGAGCCTGGAGGGCCCCTGGTCCAGCCCCCCAGGTGGTGCCCGCCTCCCGCCACTCCACCCCCTGCAACCGCATACCCTCTCAGGCCTCATCCCCAGGGCCCCGGGATCCTTCCCCTAGCCAGGCAGGGCAGAAGCTAGGACTGCTAGGAGCTGATTCTCACTCAGGCTGTGGGTCAGGTTCCTGGTGCCAAATGCAAGACACCCGGATGCATTTCCTGCTGGGGTGGGCAGGGGGGGAGGTTGAGCCCTGGGCACTAGTGGGGTGACAGGAGGACGGTGGATAGGCCTAGGTCCCGGGGCTCAACTGGCCAACGCAGAGAACACATGACCTTGGTAGGAAGGAAAAGGACGTCCCTTCCCTCTGGCTGGGCTTGCTAAACTGGGTAGGGGGCGTCAGCCAGGAGTCCTGGGGCCACCCCTTTCCAGGAGAACTACCCACCGGAGCTACAAGGACCCAGAGCCAGAGAGAGCCATCACCTGGATACCAAAGCCCGAGTCCAGCGCGCCTGAAGGCAGAGCCCGCCCTGGACGCTTCAGTCTCTCTCTCGTGTTCGGGTAGTTCGGAACGGGTTTGAGTCCCTTGTGACTGAGATGGCGTGTCTAGAAAAACCTCCCCCTGGAGCCATGGGCCTGAGGCAGCCCCCTGCCTGCCTGCCCGCCCCAGACAGCAGCCAGGGCCTGCCAGGGACGGTCCCCCAGGGCCCTGACCCAGCCTCGCCGTGGGGACCAAAGAGGCACCAGGTCAGGGGTCTCCTCTGTTCTCAGAAAACCCTGTTTTCTCCAGGAAAATAAAGTCTTCCATGGGGGCTGGGTGGAGAAGATGTGCTGTGCCGCGGGGGTCCTCCTTCGGGGCCTGGTGAGGTCCCTGGTGGCTCCAGGCGGCCGGCCCCTCCCCGCTAGAACTTCTGGTTCTTGCTCAGACGGTTGTGACGCCAGATGTTGTGTTTTCGCAGCAGCCGCCAGTACTCCCGGGTCTCGGGGTCCAGCTCTTCTAGCTTCTTGGGGGGGCCCACGTTCATCTGGAACAGCCTGCCGTGGCGTGGGCAGGAGTCAGGGAGGCAGGGCAGACCCCCAGAGGTCCCCCACCCCAGGAACCGTGGGCAGAGGCAGCAGCAGGCTGGGCCCCCCCAGCCATCTGGTGGCGGCATGATCCCGGGGCCCGCCCTCCCACCCCGAGCTGGGTTCCTGGCTGTGGAAAAGCTGCCCCATCCCAGTGGCGCTGGAACTGGAGGTGGGCACACACCAAGTCTTGTGCTGCCTCCTGGCCACTGTCTGTGCCATCTGCCGGGAACACCTCCCCACCCACCCATTCAACCTTTCGGAAGCTTTCCTAAGCTTTAAGGATCAGCGCAGGTCAATGGCTTCAATGTCCTGCTACTGGTCCTGGGGCCAAGAGCAAAATCTTCCCTGTATCCCCCCTGGCCCTGCAAAGGCCGAGATCCGTCACCTCCCTGCCCCATCTCCCTCTGCTCTCCACCTTCACTTCCTGCTGTTCTGCTAACAAACCAGGTAAAGTCCTGCCCCGGGGCCTTTGCACAGACTCTTCCCTCTACCTTTAAAGCTCCTTCCACCCACTCAGATCTTGAGTCACGTGCCTCCCCTCCCCAGGGAGGCCCTACGGAAACCTCAGATCTGAGACCTTGCCCTGGCATGCGCTCTCGGGGCTCTCCAGCCTGGCTCACTCACCACTCGGGGTACTCCGCGTCTGGTTTCAGGACCACGTCCTGGCCCTCCTTGTAGATGTTGGCGCCCATGGCATGTGTGGTGAGTCGGACGGGGTCCGTGCACACGTCTGGGTCCTTCAGGGCCTCACTGGCCACTCCACCTTTGCCGCCTTTGCCCCCCTTCATGACTGGGGGGTGGGAGAGAGTCATTTCTGCCAGCTGCGTCCTGGGGAGGCTGGCCTTCCCTTCTGACCCCTTTCTCCTCGTCGCCCCCCCCCCCCCCCGGGCCCCTGACTAGACAGTCTGCTGCACCCAAGACGATTTTAAGTGGGACGTGGATTCTGCATTAAACACTGACGCTTACAGTGACCAGGCCACTGCTTTCCAATTCTGTTTATCTCACGGAAAAAGAGCTGGTATGCGTCTTGAAGGCCCAGCATTTTGTCAATTCCCTCCTTCCAACAAAGGAGGTCAGGCCAGGCTGTACCCAGGTGATTTCGCCTTTGCTTCAGTGGCTAATACTCAGATGGGCCCCACTGCGTCCTCAAAGTTCCGGTGGCGACTTGCTCAAAATCACACAGTGCCTTTAAAGGCACAGGCAGGACCGGGACCCAAGTTCAGGACAACCCCCCCCCCCCCCCCGCAAGAAAGACACCCCGCACCTGGGGGGCACGGAGTCCAATCACAGCCCAGGTACCTGAAACTGCGCCTGCGCGTATAGCTCAGCGCCTGCCTCTTTGCGCTTGCGCACTGATTCTAGGAAGCGCCTCCCCAAGCCAGCGCCTGCGCACTACTAACTCCCCAATGTCCCAAACCTCTCCCCTCTGGGTCCCTCTTAACCCAGCTCACCCGGTCTCTTGGCATAACCCCGCACCAGGAGTCTTCCAGGCTCGGCAGGGACCGGGAGCTCCCGGGCCCGCCAGCCGGTCCAGGCCCACGTAGTCCCAAGGAGACGTCTGGCCGCCATGACGTACGCGGACTGCCGGCACGTGCCCTTTTCCGGGAGACGACAGCGGCCAAGGGGGTGCTTGGGAGTTGTAGGCTCCTAGAGATTTCTGGGAAATGTATTCCACTCTTAGGCGTTCCGGGTATCTTCTTAAAAACTTCTTTCTTTTTTAAGATTTTTATTTATTTATTTGAGAGAGGGAACAAGAGAGGGGGGAGGGTCAGAGGGAGAAGCAGACTCCCCGCTGAGCGGGGAGCCCGACACGGGACTCGATCCCAGGACTCCAGGACCATGACCGGAGCCGAAGGCAATCGCTTAACCGACTGAGCCACCCAGGCGCCCACCTTCAAAATTTTATAGATATCCTGTTACTGTTAAGAGGGGACTTTAAAGATATTTCATTTACTTATTGCCCTTCTTCAGTTAGCACTTATTTTAAGACCACGCCCTATGCATTCCTGATTCTATTCAATGAGCAATTAACGAAAGCCTGAAAGTAATTAGGTAATACCTAATAGACTCATTATATCCCAGCCCTTTTGCTAAATCCGTAGCCGGCTCGATCTCATTTAGTCCTCACAAGTAGGAGGTAGGTACTATTATTATCCCCAGTTTAATTGCGGAAGCGAAGCTCAGGGATGAAAAGTTAGGCCAGGACTTGCCATTCCGCCCCCTTACTGTGAGCGAAACCGGAAGTCCGTCTACAATAGGGTCCCTGCGCTGCTTCCGGTGTCTCTCGAGTTGACTCACTTTACTATTTCCCAGTCCCATTTCTTCCCATCCATCTGCCATCCATTGGAATCATGCCCACAGCCGTAGATGGCAGGCTGTGATCACTAACCCCAATTTGTAATTGAGGAAACAGGTCCAGAGGCCAGCCGGGACTCCCACTCCGTGTAAACTGCGGCCCGGGATTCGAACCCTTGACTCCGGCACCTAGCGCTCCCGCGCGGCGAGGCTAGCGGGGAGAACTACATTTCCCAGCAGGTCCCGCAAACGTGCGCAAGCCCAGTGGGTCCGAGCGCTGCGCGGACAGACCTGCCGGCGCCGCTGCCGGGAATCGGCGATCCGCGGCCAGTGGAGGACTGTCCGGCTGGGGGCGTGGGGTTCTGGGGGGGTCTCGCGGTCTGAGGCCACCTCGGTTTGGAAAGTGAGTGTCCCGGCGGGGGCGGAGCGGGGTCTGGAGCTGGCGGCTGAAGAAGGGGGTCTGAAGTCTTGAGGCTGGGGTCTGTGAGAGGACCGGGGTCTTAACTCGTAGCTTTAGGTGAAGTTACGTCTTCAGGCTGGGTTCTGAGGTCCGGGTCAGAGTCCGGGGTTGATCTTGAGCGTGGCGTTGGAAGTTTTGAGAGTAGGCTCTGCTTTCTGGCGTCTTGGATCTCTAGTATTAAGTCTGGGGTCCTGGATCAAGTCCTAGGCTGAGGTCCTGGGTCCGAGGTCTCGGGGACCTGCACCTACCGGGTCTGTATAGTCAGGCAGTGTCTCCAGCCTGGGTTACACGTCGCGGTGGGGGGAGACTTGGAAGAACCAAGTCTGGAGGAGCAGGATCCCCGGGTGGGGAGAGGCTTGGGCTGACAGGTAACAGGGGAGTACTCCGGGGTTCGGAGCCTATGAAGCCACTGTCTTACACCTGCCTGGTCTGCATCTGGATTTCCTCTTCTATCAGTTGGAGATCATAGCAGACCCTTCCTTGCAGGGTATGGTGGGGATTAAATTCTGTGTTCTACATGAACGGCGCCCACCTAGAGCTTGGCACCACGTTGGCACTCAGGAAATCTTATCTTTGAATCTCTCTTTCAGATGTTGGCCTGAGCCTGGGGTCCAGGCATGGAATTCCTGACAACTTCCCAATCTCCCTCAGGCCCTCCAGCAATGGACTTGGAGGAGCCCAGGGACACAGTTTCACCCTGCCAGGACCTCACCCCCAACTGCCAGTGGGACCGGGTGCCGGGACGCTCCGGCAGCCTGAGTCAGATGGAACTCGATGGGCCAAGTATTGAGGACCTGGTGCAACAGTTTGAGGCTCTGCCTGGTGATCTGGTGGGCTTGTCCCCAGATGGACCTCCCTGCCCCTTGCACGTGGCCACGGGCCACGGCCTGGCCTCCCAGGACGTTGCTGATGCCCATGGGCTCTTGTCTGCCGAGGCCGGCCCAGACGACCTGCTGAGCCTTTTGCACTGCCAGGAATGCCCTCCTTCCCAGTCTTGTCCCAAGGAGCCTCCGGACCCTGCCCCTCGCCCGCTGCAGCCCCCTGAGGACCCAGACGGAGATACCAGTGCCCCGGAATGGGTGGAGGGAGCTTCTGCCGAGCATGGCGGCAGCAGGAGCTCAAGCAGCTCCCCGGAACCGTGGCTGGAGACGGCACCTCTGGTTGCTCCTGAAGAACCGCCTGCCGATACCCAGGTAGAGCCTGTCCCGCCCCCCAGGCCGCCTCTGCTGCCAGAAACCAAGCCAGGGGACTCAGTCCTGCCCCTCTTCTGTCTTCTTCCAGAACCCCAAGACCCTGGTGACATACCCTGCCCTCCAGGAGGGTGAGTGTCCTGCCCGCCCTGGCCCCCAGGGACTTAGCAGTTTCAGAATCGCCCCGGCCAGGCTCCTCCCAAAATGGCACAAAGCTTGCCAGGAAGGAGTTGTTTCTAGAGAGGCTCCGAGGTTGGTTGAGTAGATTCCAGGTGGTCTGGGAGGGGAGAGAGAGTGGTGAGAATGTTCTAGAACGAATAGGGGGTGGAAGGGCATGTGAGGCATTTGTAGCATGGTTCTAGAGCAGGGCTTGGCAAATTACCATCTGCGATCCAATCCAACCCGCCTGTTCTGGCGTGTCTCGTGAGCTACCAGTGGGCTTTATGTTTTTACGTGGTTGGAAAAAAACAGAATAGTATTTCTTGGTGCATGAAAATAATGTGCAACTCAAATTTCAGTGTCCACAAATAAAGTTTTATTGAGACACCGTCATGCCCATTCATTTACGTATTGTCTACTGTGGTTTTCATGTTACAAGGGCCAGGTTGAATAGTTGCAGCGCAGACCATCTGGCCCACAAAGACAAACGTATTTACTGTTGGGCCCCTGCATAAAAAGTTTGTCAATCTTGGGATGCCTGGATGGCTCAGTCACTTAAGTGTCCAACTCTTGAGCTCAGCTCAGGTCTTGATCTTGGGGCTGTGAGTTCAAGCCCCACGTTGGGCTCCAGGCTGGGTGTGGAGCCTGCTTTAAAAAAAAAAAAAAAAAAAGTTTCTCAATTTCTGCCCTGAAAGCATGGAAAGAACCAGTTCTGGGCACCTAGAATGTTCTAGGATTAACCCCCCAAACTACCTGAGGCTGTAAGTCAAAGAGCAAGTTTTATGGTTGTGGGAAGGTGAAGCTGGTTTGGACTTACAGTTCCAAGAAGGTGCTGGAATCATGGGTGGAGCCATGACTCACCTTGGGAGTTCCAGAATTTGGCCTTGGTTCTAGATTAAAAGAACCTGGGCTGATAGTGTTCTAGAATGGTGAACAGAGCTGTCTAGACTGGGGGGTTTCATAATCATGGGGTGAATAGAGCATATCTACCATTCTAGCTCAGGGTGTTCTAGCACCGTGGACAGGGCTGTCTGATTCCAGAGTAATCAGAAAGTTCTAGGGTCGTGCTATACAATAGAATCATAATGTGAGTGATGTGTAACTTTTTTTAAAAAAGATTTTATTTATTTTGAAAGAGAGAGAGAGTGTGCATGCTAGCAGGGGGAGGGGCAGAGGGAGAGGGAGAGAGAAAAATCCCAAGCAGGGCACCTGGGTGGCTCAGTCTGTTAGGCATCTGCCCTTGGCTGAGGTCATGATCTCAGGGTCCTGGGATCGAGCCCCACGTTGGGCTCCCTGCTTCTCCCTCCCCCTCTGTCGCTCCCCCTGCTTGTGCTCACTCTCTCTCTCAAATACACAAATAAAATCTTAAAAAAGAAAAAAAGAAAATCCTAAGCAGCCTCTCTGCTGAGTGCAGAGCTTGACACAGGGCTCGATCCCATGACCCTGAGATCATGACCTGAGCCGAAATCAGGAGTCAGATGTTCAAACAACTGAACCAGCCAGGCACCCCTGTGTGTAACTTTTAATTTCCTAGTTATCTGCTTTAAAAAAATAAACATAGGGGCGCCTGACTGGCTCGGTCAGAGGACGTGTGACTCTTGATCTCGGGGTCATGATTTTGAGCCCCATTTTGGGTGTAGAGATTACTTGGAAAACAAAAACTTAAGAAAAAAAAAACAGGAAAAAGTAATTAACATTTTAATTAACTCAATCTATTTAAGGTGTTGTTTCCATGTATAATTCATATCTTATAATTATTTTACCTTTTTTTCATACTAAATTTTTTAAAATCCAGTGTGCATTTTCAGTTGCCACATTTCAGGTGCCCAATCCCCACACGTGCCTGGCTGCTAGCATATTGGATGGTGCAGTTCTAGAACCCCAGAGTGGAGTTCTGTTGTTCCAGAATCTTAGATCACGAAAGATAATGGGCAGAACGGGCTGTACTTGAAATTCACTTCGAGTCATCCAGAGCTGGGGCCTGCACCTGCAGTTCTAACCCAAAAAAGCAACCACTCCTTGTTAAGACATTCTAGAACTGGGAGAACTGGCTGGTTCTAGATTGCTCAGGGAATTACGGAGCTCGACGGCAGAGTTTTGTGTGGTTCTGGGCTAGGTTGGTGGAATTCTAGAACTATGTGCAGAGTTGTTCATTTCTGGACTACTCAGATCATTCTTGGACTCACTGGGGACAGCTGAGCTGTCCCGACTATTTGAGGATGTTCTAGAACCATAGGAAGAGCTACCCAATGCCATCATGATTAAGAAGTTACAGAATCACGGAGTGGGAAAATGTGGTTCTGGAGGGGTGCTGATTTCTAGAACCCCTGCAGAATTCTATGGTTTGAGAGCTGTCAGGAAGCTCTAGAACCACAAATGGAAGCCATTTGGGGTTCTGGACGGTGTGAGAGTTTTTAGACATGTGGGACGTTGTCTCTTCCTACTCTGGGCAGTTCTACAACTATGGAGTAGAGTTGTCTCCGGTCCTGGGCTGACAAGGGAGAAATCTAGAACAGTGGGCAAAGCTAAATGGCTTCAGATTGATTCGGGGAATTCCAGAACCACTGAGTACAGGTGACTGGTTTTGTAATGTTGCTGGTCTTAGAAAAGGGACTGCCTGGTTCTAGCCTGATGACAGAATTCTAGAAACACAAGGTGGAGGTGCCTGAGGGCTAGAGCGGTTTATGGATGGATCCTGCTGTGGTTCTAGACTCTCAGAGGGCTCCTGAAACTGGGTCCTCTGCCCTGGAGTCCGTGAGCCGTGGACAGAGTCCAGCTGGCTCTAGACCGACAAGAGGCTCTGGATGTCTGTGGCTCCTGCTAATGGGATGGTTCTGGAACAGTGGGCGGATGTGTATGGCTCAAGAGTGCTAAGCCATGGGGTAGAACACTGTGCTTCCAGACCACTGAGGGAGCCAAGACCCAGGGCAGAGCCCGTGGGGTTGGACGTGCGTGGCTCAGGGCTCACAGGGGCTGACCCTCCTCCACTGTTGCTTTTAGTACCTGGTCCCTGTGACCATGAAGACCTCCTAGACGGTGTCATATTTGGGGCCAAATACTTGGGCTCCACCCAGCTGGTGTCCGAGCGGAACCCACCTCCCAGCACACGCATGGCCCAGGCCCGGGAGGCGATGGACCGTGTCAAGGTGAAGCCAGGGCTGGGCAGCTGGGGTTCCCTGCGGCCAGTGGGCGGGTGGGCGGGTGGGCTGCCGGCCAGGTCCTCCAAGGCCCCTGGAGCCCAGCGCGGCAGAGACTGGGTCTTCGCGGGCCTCCACCTCCCACCCACCCCCACAGGCCCCTGACGGGGAGACCCAGCCCATGACGGAAGTGGACCTCTTTGTGTCCACCAAGAGGGTCAAGGTTCTGACGGCCGACTCCCAGGTACGGAGCCAGGCCCGGCCTCTGGGGTGTGGGGGCCCCGCAGAGCGCCCGCACAGCCCGCCCACGCTTGGTCCTCCCCCCCCCCCCACTCCAGGAGGCCATGATGGACCACGCCCTGCAGACCATCTCCTACATTGCTGACATCGGCAGTGTGCTGGTGCTCATGGCCCGGCGGCGGCTGGCCCGGCGGCCGGCATCCCAGGCCCACAGCCATAGGCTCTACAAGATACTGTGCCACGTCTTCCACTCCGAGGACGTGAGCAGCCCTGCTCTGGGCGTCCTGGGGGAGAGGGGGACCCGGGCCGGCCCCACCCTATGCCAGAGCCCGCCTGGCCACACTGTCACTGCAGCATCCTTCCATTGGTCCTCGGCGCGGGCCGCTGTCCCCCTCCCCACCCCCGAAGCCCCTGGTCCTTCCCGTAAGCCTTGGAGACTGGCAGCCGACCCCTGAACCTCCCCCCTCCGGGCCTGTCTCCCTCCCCTCCCCTCGCCCCCCCCATAAATTCCCCAAGACAGGGGCTGGTTTCCACAGTCCCCGAAGCCACAGGGCATTGTGCTGTCTCTTGGGAATCCTGCCTCCCTGTGGGGGTGGGAGGGCTCGGCTCTGAGGACGCCAGAGGGTTTGGGGGACCTGAAGGAGGTGGGTGGGACACCCCCCCCGAGAGATGCTGCCCATCGGCCTGCAGGCCCAGCTCATCGCTCAGGCCATCGGCCAGGCCTTCACCGTGGCCTACAGCCAGTTCCTTCGGGAAAGTGGCATCGACCCCAACCAGGTGGGTGCCCAGCAGAGCCAGGGCGCCGCGGGCCCCGGCCACCTCCACAACGGGGACCTCGACCATTTCTCCAACAGCGAGAACTGCAGGGAGGTGAGCAAGCAGGCCGGTGGGCCCCCGCCAGCCCCCCAGCAGAGCAGCCCTCATGCCTCTCACCCCGTGTCCCCCTCCCAGGTGTGCATCGAGAAGCGCCGGGGCGAGGGCCTGGGCGTGGCCCTGGTGGAGTCGGGCTGGGGCTCCCTGCTGCCCACGGCTGTCATCGCCAACCTGCTGCATGGGGGTCCCGCCGAGCGCTCGGGGGCCCTCAGCATCGGGGACCGCCTCACTGCCATCAATGGGACCAGCCTGGTGGGGCTGCCCCTGGCCGCCTGCCAGGCTGCCGTCCGCGTGAGTCCCCCGCAGGGTGGCCGGGTGCCCTTCCCTGGCGCGGTCCAGAAGGGGCAAGGTAGAGCATGAAGTCCTACCCGCCCCGGTGTGCTCAAGGAGACAGAGCCTTGGAGAGGGGACGCTGCTGGTCCGGGGGGGCCTTGATGGGGTGAAGGCAAGATTCGCACCCAGGCGGTCTAGCTGCAGGGTCAGGAGCCTTCCTCTCTGCCCCGAGGCAGCCAGTGTGTTCTTGAGTCTTGACCCTTGTTGCCGGCTGGGGAAACTGAGGCTCAGAGCGGGGAAGGACCTGGCCAGGTCAGAAGGGCAAGCCCGACACGGTCCACGCAGCATGTTATGTTTGAGCGTGGCAGACGCTGCTAGAAATGTGCTCTCGACAGGGAAACTGAGGCCACAGATAGGGAGGGGAGAGGTCACCGCTCCGACCTGAGGCCGCCCAGCTTGAGTCTGTGTTCTTAACTGCTTCTCAAGGGGTCTTCTAGAATCAAGAGCCTTGACTCTGAAGCTCCATTTCACGAGTGGGTAAACTGAGGCCCCAGGGGGCTGCAGTGTACCGAGAGGCCCTGCTAGGCCAACAGCCCATGTCCTACACAGGAGGTGAAGTCACAGACCTTGGTGACCCTCAGCATCATCCACTGCCCGCCGGTCACCACAGCCATCATCCGCCGGCCCCACACCCGTGAACAGCTGGGCTTCTGCGTGGAGGACGGCATCGTGAGACCCTAGCCCCAGGACAGGGGAGGTCGGGGGGGGGGGACTGGTGGCCCCTGAGCAGCCGCGGCCCCTCGCTGTCCCCTCCAGATCTGCAGTCTCCTCCGGGGCGGAATCGCAGAGCGCGGGGGCGTGCGTGTGGGGCACCGCATCATCGAGATCAACGGGCACAGCGTGGTGGCCACGCCGCACGCCCGCATCATCGAGCTGCTCACCGAGGCCCACACGGAGGTGTGTGGGCAGCGGGCGGGTCCAGGGGGGCGCCCCTCCAGCCAGTGCAGGCCCACCCTGAGCCGCTGGCCTTCTCTCTGGCCCCCCAGGTCCACATCAAAATGATGCCGGCCGCCACCTACCGCCTGCTCACCGGCCAGGAGCAGCCCGTGTACCTGTGACCAGCCACCAGCGCCCCCCTCCCTCCCTCTGCTGTGCCTTAGCCCCGGTAGCCCTGGGAGCCCGTCTGTGGGGCCTCCAAGGCTTCTTGGCGCCGTGTTATTTTCTGATGTAAAACATTAAATGCTTAAAAAAAAATGGGCAAAATCTTGGATCGAGGTCTGTGGGGTTGAGAGAGGAAAGACAGGACTGACTCTCACTCTGTGTCCTTCCCAGAAATCTCCAGAAGCCAGTGTTGTGAAAATACTCTATTTATTAAAGACTGGCAGAAGGAAGCGGGGTTCTAGGTTCTGAGTGGGAAATCGAGTCCCAGCGCCGGTGGAGAGAAAGGAATATGGGTCAGCCGGCCACCTGGGAGGGGTCACAGGTCCGTAGCTGGACCCCAGTCATAGCCGTCCTCGTCAGAGGACTCCATATCTTGAGCTCGTGTAAACTTCTTCTTCAGGGCCTCCCGCCCGTAGGTCCTGGGGATCAGGAAACAGAGGAGAGGCTGTGGGCGGTGGGGAGGCTTGAACTACCCTTACCTGAGGCTGACTCTGCTAGGCACAATGGGCGTGGACAGAGATGAGCAGGACTGCTCGTTTAGGGGTCAGGCCTCATGAACAAACTCCTACACATCCTTCAAAGCCCCATCTCATGTCCTGTCCTTCCGGAAGCTTTCCCAGTCCTCTGAGGAAGCGGGCCCTGACTGTGTGGGGTGGGACTGGCCCCTCTGCTTTCATCTCGCCCAGAAGGATGGGAGCACATTTAGACATAGCTTGGTTCTGGATCCCTTCATCCCCTGAGCCTGAGTCCCAGGAAAAGTTCTGAGGGGCTCCAGTCTGGAGTACGGGGGCTCTTACCGCACGCTGTCCTGTCGCCACTGACTGTGGTGGGGGTGGGTGTCTACCTAGGAGGGGGGGAAAGGAGGTCAGCACTTCCCCCAAAGTAAGATAAACTGGGATGCAGAGCACCCCTGTCCCAACTCCCCACCTTGGCCCAGGCAGTGCTGCCCACAGGCTCTCTCCTAGCCCCACACAGGTCTGCAACTCGTCTCTAATTTTCAGTGAAAAGATATGCTGGGATGGGGGGAAGGCCTTGGCTGAGATCCCCTAGCCTGTCAGCAAAGGAGGAGTTGGGTTTCCCATCTGCACAATTCCTGAGGGCTGTTAGGAGTTCATAAATAAGTTCATATATGGAAAGTGCTCAGGATAGTGCCTGCCCCATAAGCAAGCTGCCATGGACAGTTGAGCAGGTCGGGTACTGCACAACTCCTGGGAGCACATCATAGATTTGTACATTTTCACATTTAACTAAAGAGCCTGGAGGAAGGGGTACCTTTGTCAAATTTATAGAAAGGCACTGTGGGGGCTGAGGCAGCCTCACAAAGAATAAATACTATATAAATATTTGTTTTTGGTAAACACCCAAGTCGTATGGGCTGGGACTTGGGTAAGCGCATTGAGTTTAAACAACCACCTTGTGACCTCAAGATGTATCTATTCCATAAGGAAACACAGCGGTGGAAACGTTTGTTTTAAGTTGTTCAGTGACGCATGCATTCAAATAGCCTAGGTCTGGGTCTGAAATACTGATCTCAGCAGAGAAGCTTCTGTTTGTTGATATCCTAGGGGGAAACAGGTTCCCTCACCGTGTGTCTCAGCTGCATCCCGAGACCCTTGCCAGGGCCACCCCCGTGCCCTGCTCACCTGGGCCCCTCGGGGACCGGAGGCTCTCCCATGATCCCGTGGGCTCTGGGGCTCATCCACGAGCACGGGCTCCGAGGACCGGGCCAGAGCTGGCGCCGGGGGACCCTCGTCCACGTCCGTGTGGGGCCCGCCCTCGCCATCTGTCTCGTAGTCACTGTTGACCCGGCTGTCACAGCTCAGATCTGCAGAGCTGTCGGCCAGGCCGTGGTGAGGGAGCTCCAGGTTGTCCTCTGAGGAGTTGTCCAGCTGTGGGGCGGGGGGGCCAAGCTGAGCCAAGACCCCCCCCCCCACACACACACACCAAGCCAGGCCCTCCCTGATCTCAGACCGGACCCCCGACTGAGGACACCAGCCTTTGACCTCAGTCCCAAAACAGGCCAAGACCCTGACCTCAGGCCAAATCTTGACCGCGGACACGCCCCCAGCCCTGACCCGGTACCTGGTCCTCGGCCGTCCAGATGGGCCGGGTCTGCTGCTCGCGGATGATGGCCTTGAGCTCCTCGTACCAACTGTCACTTGTGCCATGCAGGGGAATGGTGGCTGTGGGGAGGGGGAATCAGCGCGGCGGAGAGACTCGGTCCAGGCCCCATCGCCTGCCCCGGATCCCCAGCTCCCAGCCCACCCGTGAAGAGGTGTTTGCTGTGCTTCCGTAGCTTCTGGGCTTGCGTGTAGAGGCGGCGGGTGCTGCGGCGGGAGGCGGGCGCCAGCCACTGGCGTAGGGCCTTGAGGGCCGGGCGGCTCTCGGGGGCGCAGAAGACCACGATGGGGTAGTACTGCACGTAGTTGAGGCGTTCGACCGCTGACGGCGTCACGTCCAAGAGCGCGTGCTTGTTCTGGGCCCAGCCCGCAGTGGAGACGGTGGGAGGGGGAGTGCGGGGGGCGGCGGGGGACAGACCGCAGAGACAGAGCAGGAGACGGGTCAAGAGGCAGGAGAAAGATCAGCTGATCAGAGATGCAGGTGAAGGGCCAAGGTCAAGGTGGGCCCCAGCCTCGCAACACAGGCCAGCATGTCGGAGGGGTGGGGGCGCGGGGGGAGGCTGGGATAGCCCCGGGCTCGCCGCTGTGTCCCTCCCGAGCCCCCACGTCACAGCACCTCCCCGAGGGGCGCCGTGGGCGTCCCTGCTGCTCAGCATGGAGCAAGAACAGGTCGGAGACCTGGGCCTTGGTTTCCCCACCCTTGAAACAGGACCCACAGCAGGGCCCTGCTTACTTTCTCCGCGATCACGCGCACGGTGTCCAGCTTGATGATCTTGGAGGGGCTATCCATCCTCAACACACTGTCTGTGGAAGGGAGAGAGAACCCGGCAGCTTCAGAAGGGCATTCCCCTGGCCACTCAAATTCAAGCCTCCCTGCCCCTCGCCTGCTCAAGAACCCACCATGGCTCCGCATCGCCCTGCGAGCAATCCTAACAACAGCAGCAGCCCCCTTAGCCATGTGCCTGACACTCGCTGCCCTCAAGTCTCCCTGCTGACCACGGCCTACACTGCTACTGACCCATCAGGCAGATGGGAGACCGCCTCAGGGACATAAGGTCACTGGCTCGGGGTCACAGAGCCAACACGGGGCAGGGTGAGGAGCCTCGTTTGGAGTCTGTGTTCCAGACACTGGCTCTCCCACACTTGACCCCAGCTCGAGGCCTTTGCTCAGACTGTGTCAAAGGAAGCTGCTCTCCCATCCCCCATCTGTCCTCTAGGACTTGATAGAGCACTGCTTCCTCCAGGAAGCCCTCTAGTATAGCCAGGCAGCTGAAGGAGACCCGCCCTGCCCGGGGCGGGGGGCGCCTAAAAGGAATGGGGGGAACACAACCTTACCTGTTTTTTTATTGTTATAAAACACGCATAACATAAAATGTACCACCTCAACCGTCTCTAAGCGCACAGCTCAGCGGCGTGAAGCACGCTCCCACGGTCCTGCAGCCACCCCCAGCCTCCGTCTCCAGAACGTTCCATCTCCCCACACGGAGACTCTGTCCCCACCCCCTGCCCCAGCCCCGGCTCCCACCCTCTCCTCTCTGTCTCTGTGGACGGGACTCCTCTGGGGACCTCCTGGGAGTGGGGTCCTCCTGCGGGATGTGTCCTTCTGGGTCTGGCTCCTCTCACTGAGCCCGGTGTCCTCGGGGTCCCTCTGAGTCTTGGCAGGTGTCAGGGTCCCTTCCTTCCTGAGGCTGGATCGTGTTCCCGCGTGGGGATGGACCACACTGTGTGTATTCACCGGCCTTGGGTCGTGTCCACAGTTTGGCCGCTGTGGACGATGCTGCTGGGAACGTGGGCGGGCAGGTGCCAGGGTGAGCCCTGGCCTTTACTTCTCTTGGGTGTAGATCCAGACATGGACTCGCTGGCTGGGTCAGATGGTGACTCTGTGTTTAACTTTCTGAGGAGCTGCCAACTGTCCTCCCCAGCGGCCACCCCCCTCTATTCCCCCGGCCATGCAGGAGGGCTCCGATTCCCACATCCTCACGGACACTGGCTCTGTTCTGTTTGCTTCGTTTGACACTATGGCCCTCTGAACCACACCCAGGGGCCTCCTCCCGCCAAGTTCCTGTCCCACAGGCCCCGCATCCCAGGGTGCTCTTGGAAAAGCCTCCGGAAAGCTGCTGAGCCCCCCGGGGCAGTGAGAAGGCCAGACGGACAAAGAGCCTCACCTCCTGAAACACTCACAACTTACACGGGCACGAACACCGTGCCTGGGAGCCCCAGCCGCGAGCCGCCGTGCAGGACACATCTGCCGCCTTCCCCGACTCATCCCTCCCGCCGAGCACAAGAAACCCCATTTGAGAGGCAAGGAAGGGATGTCTCAGAGAGGGCAAGCGGCCAGCTCAGGGTCACCCAGCCACACGGAATAGGAAGGAATTTAGGGACACTGACCCACTGGACTCCCTGGCACTGCCTCGAGCTGACAGATGCCCACCCAGAGGATCCTCCAGCAGCTAGATGAGATGTTGTACCTCCAAAAGCCCCTCCACCCTCCTCTGGGGGCTCCTAACCAAGATCTCGACCCCACAGGGCTTTGAGCTGAGGCTTTATTAAGTGCATCTGCTCTGCAAATAGCGCCCTCTGCTGGAAAGCAGCTACAGGCAATATGTAAATCAGTGGGTGTGGCTGTATCCCAATAAAACTTTATTTGCAGATGCCGAGATTGGAAGTTCATTATCATTTTCACGTGTCACAGCATTTTCTTTTACCTTCTCTTCAACCATTTAAAACGTGTACCTACGGGGTGCCTGTGTGGCTCAGTGGGTTAAGTGTCCGACTTGTGATTTTGGCTCAGGTTGTGACCTGGGGGTTGTGAGATCGAGCCCTGCATGGGGCTCTGCGCTCAGCGGGGAGTCTGCTGGAGGATTTTCTCTCTCGCCCTCTGCCCCTCCTCACTCTCGCGTGTGCACACACACGCTCTCTCTCTCTCTACAAATAAATAAATCTTTTTTAAAAAGTGTAAATATCATTCTTAGTTAGCAGGCTGTATAAAAACTTAGCTGATGGGCCACATCTGGCCCGGGAGCTTTCATTTGCTGACCCCCTACTCCAGCTTGTTTCTGTAGTGGCTAATTTGGGGTCTCCTCAGGGCAATCATCTTGTTCAATGCTGTGTCTGTAGCTCAATAAATATCTCTTCAACAAACGAAGGAACGGGTAGCACGTTGGCTGCCTGGCGAGCTGTGTTAAGAAGGATTCTGAGGCTCCATCCAGACTAAGAGTGCCAAGACTGATTCAGGACATCTGGCCCCCGGCATTCGAGGGGTGCTGGTGACTCATGTGCCTCATGCTTCCACGGGCTGTTCTAACTCTTCTCATAAACAGCAGCAGCGGCAGCCTGGTCATCAAGCTGCTTTGGTCCCAGAGGTGGGGAAAGGGTTGTCAAATGACCCCCCCCCCCCACTGCAAACAAAGACCTGGGTTCTCACCTGCGATTTCGAACTGGTCAGGCATCTCAGCAGTCAACTTCTGCATCGCAATGTCTGCCACGGGCCCCAGGATCACCACCGGGCGCTTGAAGCTGGCTGAGGGGCAGAGAAACGGCAACAATCAAGGTCCCATTTGCAGCAAAGACTGCTAGCTCTAACCAGGCCCATGGCCACCCAGCTAAAGACTACGTCTCCCAGCGTCCCCTGCAGGCGAGGACAGCCATGTGACTAGTCCTGGCCAATAGGGTACAAGCAGAGTCGATAGGCACAGTTCCGCTCGTATCCTCCCAGGAAAGGTAGGAGCCCTCTTCACCTTCTTGCCCCTTGCCCCTGGCTGGAATGTGGGTGTGGGTGCACCATCTTGGACCATAGTAAGGCAGAAAAACAAGATGGGAGGGGACCACCCCTGGCTGTTACTTAAAAAAGGCATCTTGTCTGTGTCTGCAGGTGTCACATGGAGTCTGTTAGAGCCACTGAACCTAGCCAACTCAGTGGTCAGCAAACTACAACCCGGGGGCCACATCCGGCCCACTGCCTGTTTTATAAATAAAGTTTTATTGGAACACAGTCACATCCACTCTTTTACGTACTGTCTCTGGCTGCCTTCCCACAGAGCTGAGTCGTTCTGAAAGAAACTACCTGGCCCACAAAGACTAAAACAGTTTAGTGTTGGATGGATACACCATTTTAGCCATGAGGAAATGGGCACAGAGGGCAGGAGGAAAGGGGGTATCTGCTCTTGTTCTCCTCCCCTGAACTCCAGGCCTCTCTCTCTCAAAAGCTCCATACATTCAGATATTCTAGACATTCTTTTTTTTTAAAGATTTATTTATTTATTTGAGAGAGAGAGAATGAGAGAGAGAGAGAGAGAGCACGAGAGGGAAGAGGGTCAGAGGGAGAAGCAGACTCCCTGCCGAGCAGGGAGCCCGATGTGGGACTCGATCCCGGGACTCCAGGATCATGACCTGAGCCGAAGGCAGTCGCTTAACCAACTGAGCCACCCAGGCGCCCTATTATAAACATTCTTTGGTCAAAATTAAGTTGGCGGCCTTTTATTTTTAAGTCTTTCTCAAAAAATAAAAAATAAGTCTTTCTCCTCTCCTGAATAGCTCAGCCCGTTCCCATCCTTCCGGCAGGTTTTTTTTTTTTTTTTTTTTTTTTAAAGGCCTCTGCACCTGCTGCAATTCTTTCTCCCCCGAGGCCGTGGGCGAGGGCTTGCTTCCCTTCCTGTAATCTGGATGGGGCTGTCTCCCCGCCAGCCCAGTGCTCAGAGGATCTATGATCTATGTGCTGCTTTTGTGTGTATTTCTAAATATTTGATTAATTTCTTAAGATTTTTAGCTTTTTCAAATTAATTGTTAAAACAATACATAACAAAATTTACTATTTTACTGTATATTTTAAGGGGTACAACTCAGTGGCATTTAGTACATTCACAGAGCTATGCAGCCACCACCCCTAGTTTCAGAATATTCTCATCACCCTGAAAAGAAATTTGTCCCCATCAGAAGTCACCCCCTAGTCCCCTCCCCCGGCCTCCACGAGCCCCCTTCCCGTCCGCGGATGAGCCCGTTCCGGACGTGTCACCCACGTGGACTCACACCCCGTGTGGCCTTCCATGTCTGGTTCCCTCCCTGAGCGTCGTGGGCTCGGGGTCCATCCCCAGGGCCGCGCGTGTGGGCGCCTCGCTCCCATTTGTGGCCTAGGGACGCTCCCGTGCGTGGAGGGACACACTGTGTTATGTCTCCTCATCTGTTGATGAGCATTTGGGTTGTTTCCACATTTTGGCTGTTGTGAATCACAATGCTGTGAACACGCGTGTGCAGGTTTAGGTCTAACGCCTGTTCACAGTATGGGTGTATTTTAAAGGGTGTCTGTTTAGCACCAGCAGCACCCACTGAATGTACAGCCTCCTCTCTCTGTGCTGTCTGGTGCCACGTGGGGCGATGGAGCACTTAAAATGTGGCTCGACGGCGCCTGGGTGGCTCCGTCAGTTAAGTGGCTGCCTCTGGCTCAGGTCATGATCTCGGGGTCCTGGGACCGAGCCCCACATTGGGCTCCCTGCTCAGTGGGGAGTCTGCTTCTCTCTGTCCCTCTGCCTGCCGCCCACCCCCCCGGCTTGTGCTTGCTCTCTCCCACTCTCTCTCTCTGTGTCAAATACGTAAATAAAATCTTAAAAAAAAAAATGTGGCTCGTCTGAACTAAGATGCACTTTGAGTGCAAAATACACACCAGATTTTGAACACAGTGCACACACAAAAAAGGATGTGGAATATCTCACTGACAACTTATAATCGGATTATCTATTAAAATAACACTTTGGCTACATTAACGAGATAAATTACTTAAATTATCTTTAACCATTTCTTTTTCGAGATTATATATGTCGTTTGCATATTTCAATTGAAATAGAAATTAATTTTTAAGGAAAGAAGCCCTTTCCTGTTTCCTTACTTCGGCACCCTACAATAACCCAAAATGGGTATTTTTGGTGGGAGTAGAGAGGTGAGGATGGGGGCTTCTGAAGGCTGACGTGGCTGAACACTTGGCCCAGAACTTCCAACAATCTTACGAGCCCCCCCCCCCCCCCCCCCCCCCCCCCCCCCGGGCCCCCCCCCTCCCCCCCCCCCCCGCGTTCATATGGCGGGTAGTGACCCTGCCTGGTCAGAGCGGACAGGTCTTCGCGGCTCCGATGGGTGGTCTTCTTGGCCCCGCGCCGAAGGCCCCTCAGCCGCCAGAACTCGGCCCGCGCGCTGGAGCCCGCCGAGGCACCCGGCCCGGCCCCCACGGCACGCTGGGCCTCCTCCAGACTGGCCAGCTGCTCCGCCCTGGGGAGAAGGCAGGGGACTGATCACCAAGGGCGGCAGAAGAGCAGCCCAGAGACGGTGGGCAGCAAGGCTATGCCCATCTCCGGCAGGGAAGCTGCGGCCAAGGGGGGGCCCACCTGCTCTGGTTGGGGATGATGCCCCGCTCCTGCTCCCGGAGGTCGCGGCCCATGCGCACGGCCAGCCAGTGGCCCCCGCGGGCGCGGCTCTGCCCGGGGCCGGGGCACAGCGTGTCCAGCACATGGAAGACGTCTCCGCGGGTGAAGCCCAGGCCCGATGGCGGGCTGGCCTCCAGCTCGAAGTGTGTGCGGATGTAGAAGGAGTCGCCCACGTGGGACTGCACCATTTTCCGGAAGACTGCGGACAGGGGAGGCTCCGTGAGCGCCCAGGCCGCCGCCGCCGGGCCCCGGCCCTCCTGGCCACACACACTCACTGTCCTGCTTCCGCTGTGTTACCAGCTCCACGTCCTCGCCCGGCGGCAGCCCCAGCAGGAACTGCACAGCCTCCTCCCGCGTCAGGTTCCGGAATGGCACATCATTCACCTGCCAGGAGGGGGGCACGAGATGGGGCGCAGCCCCGGGAGGAGGGTGGCGGGGACGAGACATGGCGCCGCGCTTGCAGGGCCGAGGGGGTCGGACACTGAACGGGGGTAAGATTGTACAAGGAGTGTAAGTGTAAGGAGGTGACGGTTGTGGAGGGAGGCAGGACTCGCCAGGAAGGCACGACCCGGCCGAGGCCGTGGCCCCGATGGCGCGGTCAGGACACGGTGGGCGCAGCCGGGACCCGAGCGACAAGATTACGATGCTGACACTGATAACAAGCACGCATCCTGGACAAGGTCATCATTTGGACAACGAGGTCGTGACAGCGATAACCAGGATGTGACGTGGACAAGGTCGTGACCCAGACAAGCCACGCCCCAGTCAGCAAGGTCGTGATCCAGCCAACAAGGTCATGACGCAGGCAGGGAGAGGCGTTGAAACGTGCAAATGCCCGTGGGGGTGTGGCCAGCCCTCGGGGTGGGCACAGGGGAGGACACGTGGGCAGGGAAGACTCGGGTACCACACCCACCGCCCGCTGCCCCAGGTCACCTGCAGAATCTGATCTCCCTCCTGGATGCCCTGCCCGTCGGCCGGGCTGCCCTGCTGCACCCCCGACACAAAGATGCCCACGTCGTTGCCACCGGCCAGCCGCAGCCCGATGGTGGTGCCCTTGGGGAAGCGGACCACCCTGGAGTCGGGGCTGTACCTGGGAGGCGAGGCAGAGGCGGGGTCAGGCCGGAGGGGGCGGGGAGGGGGCGTGCTGGGCGTCCCCGGGAGAGCCCCCACCCCCTCCGGGCCTCAGTTTCCCAAAGAGCCCCGCATGGCAGCCGCATCAACACGCTGGTGCCGGAAGGCAGGACTGTGTGCTAGGGAGGCGGCCCCGGGATGTGCGGGCCTCGGGCCGGCGGGCTGTCTTTCTGGGGGACATACCCACGGTCCTCCAGGCTCTGGCTGCTGGACACCCTGTAGATGTCATAGCTGCTTTGCCTCGGGGAGTCTGAAAGGGAACAGCAGTCTCTTTCCCAAGCCCGTGGACTGGTCCAGCCGCCACACCGCTGCCTGATGGCCTCCCTGCCCCATGGTGCTGTACACCCAGCCCCCCATCCTCCCCGGGGAGCTGTCCCTGACCTCTTAGGCCCATAACAGCCTCTGTAGCCCTGCCTGGCACAGCCTCACTGGCTGGGATCAGAAAAACCAGAGGGATGCTCAAGAGTCACCACCCTTCCGCCGCCTGCTCACCTGGTTCCGAGACGGTTCTGGAATCCACCGAATTTTCCCGCCGAAGTGGGGGGCTCTCCCTGGAGGGGAACAGACTTGGGGTGAAGTGAGGATGGATGCTGAGCGTGACTGTTGGAATTCTAACTTCTCTGCACCCAGGTTCAACTCCGGGTTCTGCTCCCTCCTAGCTGTGAGACCAGGGGGCCACTGCCCTCTCTGGGGATGGCTAAGTCAGCCATGTGAGCCAGCTCGGGAGTGGATCATCCACCCCCAAATCCTACAGCCCTCGACGGCGCCTCGGCTGTAACCTGTTGAGATCGCGCATCAGAAGCGCCCCACTAAGCCGCCCCAGCTCCGGACTCCCCGGACATTTACTGGTGTTTGGAGCTGCTGGGTTTTAGGGTACTTTGTTATACAGCCACAGATAACTGAGAGACCCCCTACCTCACAGGTGCAGGACGCCTGAGTAGGGTGCTCGTCATCTAACCCCCACGCGTTGGGCACTTAGGTTTTTAGGCACTGAGTTGTGTCCCCTCAAAATTCATCTGTTGAAGCCCTAACCACCCATCTCAGCATGTGACGGTTAACAGGGCGGGCCCCGATCCCTTGTGACTGCTATCCTTATAAAATGGGGACATTTGGACACAGAGACAGACACGCACAGAGAGGAGGTGGACACCTACGAGCCCAGGACTGCCAGGGGCTACCGGAAGCTCCGGGAAGCTAGGAGAGAGCCCCACCTGCGAGCCTCCAGGGAGAGCCGGCCCTGCCCGCGCCCTCATCTGCCGTCCTGAGGCCCCGCCGCCAGAGGATACCCATGCAAGGTCATTGCCTCCTGTCCCCATCTGTCATCATCATAAGGAACAAGCACCCATGGCTGTTGTACCCCCCAAGAGAAAATCCCTAATAGGCGCCTTATGCACTTTGAAGTCTTCTGGGATGTGTCGTAATATTCAGTTCCTTCTGCTTTAAAGTTGATCCGTATCAGGTTTTCCTAGGACCAAGAACCCAGAGCCAGTCCTGGGGGCAGGGAGGACTATGGGTGGACGGGAGACACCTCTTCCAGGCAGACCACCAGGTGGAAAAGATATGTCCATGTTCCCCTCCTGCTGGACCATTCTGGCCAATGGGGGTACGTACTCGGAGGAGTTGGTTTGGCTGGCGTCCAAACTGCGTTGCCCGTGCTGGGGTGGCGGTGGAACGTGCGAGGGCAGCGCCTGAGACAGCTCTGAGCCGAGGTCCGAGATGTCTGCAGGGGAAAGCATGTCCCCTCAGGCCTCCTGCCCACACCTTCCAAACTGGACCCACTTCACAGAGGGAAACATCAAGGCCCCTCGCAGCAAAGGGGCCTAGACCGAGTCAGGCTCAGCCAGGGCCTCCAGCCCTGACTCACTGTGTGGCCTTGGGCAAGTTTCTGTCCCTCTCGGAGCCTCGCCAACCCCCACCAGGCTCTGCCTGGCACTCTCTGCTCCCTCCCCGCCGCCCTCCGTTCAGCCCCCAGGGCCCGCCTTCTGGCCCCTCACCATCCAGGAGGGAACTGTCGCTGTCACTGACAGCCGGTGGGATGTTCACCAGGAACTGCCCGCGGTCCCTGAGCACCAGCAGGGTCAGCTTCCCCTCTGACTTCTCGATCAGTCGCCGTGTGTCACTCAGAGACAGATTCTTGCTGGACACACCGTTAATCTAAAAGGGGCCAGGAAGGAAGACAGGAAGTGAGTTAATGCAAGATCGGGGATACCAGAAATAGATAGCTTGGTGGTGGTGGGGGGGGACTAGAAGCACACAGTCCCCGAGAATTCATAAAGACAGCCATTCTCAAGAGGAAATAATACAACTGGATTCCTCCCGCTCTGAGGAGACCATGCCCAGAAGTGACTCCTGCAAGAATTCCAGAATTGGCCAATTTCCTAAGGGGTGCGGTGAGCACTAGGGGAAAATGAGAAGCAGGTCGAGGCCCCATCTCCCTAGAAGGGGAATTTCTCGGGAGACACTAGGAACGAACATTAGAAACAAGTCTAAGTAAGGAACAGGGAGTGGATAGCCCAAAATACCAGAAGCAGACGATCTGTAGGAGGTACTAGAAACAGACATTTAGAGGTGCGTCAGAAACATAATTTGGGGAAGAATTTAATGTCCTCTCTGGGCGCTCCGGGAATCCCTTTCTAACGTTTCCCGGCAGGTGCGTCTGTTTTCATTTACCCTGGGGATTGTGAGTTTGTCATTCCCCCCCGCCCCCCCACCACACTGAGCTACCTGTTTCTAGTGTCTGCCCCAGACCACTAGAAACAGACAATTCCTCGGGGTCACTGGAAACAGATAACTCTGAAGAGGCTCTCAAAGCGATCAACTGGAAATGGTTTGGAAATCAAACACTAGGAATCACTAGAAACTGATTTTCAGGAGAGGAGTCTGGAAAGAAACCAGCTCCAAGACAGAGCCGCGCCTCTAAGCCTGGCCTCTGGACCATCAGCCCTGACCAGCTAGGGCAAGTTGTGGACTGAGCACCGTGGGCCAGCGCCCCCGTGTGATTCTGGGGATACTAGAACCCGACATTTGGAGTGTTAGAGCAGAGGTTGGGGGCAGGGGGGATCCTGCGTTGTCCTCTCTAACCTCTGGGAAACAGGCAACACCCAGCAGGCCGATGGTTCCAGCCAGCTCTGCGGACCTTGCTGGTGGCAGGCTCGCCCGGTCTAGCCCCCGACAGGAAGCCTGGGCTCACCTGTAGGATGAGGTCTCCTTCCTGCAGCCCACGGTTCCTGGCGGCCAGGCCCGAATCGGTGATGTGCTTGATGAAGATCTGACTGCCCAGGGTGACCCCGAACTCTGTGGGGGGGAGGAGGGAAACTGAGGCGGGGCCTGGGCTGTGGGCTCCTCTCAAGCTCAGACTTCCCACCTGCCCTCGGCCCTCCTGCCTGCCTTCTGGGCCGCCATCCCGCAGGGAGAGCTCGGGCCCGGCTCCCTCCATGCCACCCTGGGGCTGTTCTGACAGGACCCAGGACCCAGGATGTGTGATGTTAGCACAGAAGGTCATGGGCAGGGGCCTGGGAAGGAACAGAGCCCTGGTCCCCGTCCCCAGCGCCCTGCTCACATCACCACATGGGTGCTCTTAATGACATCACCATCAGTGTTCAGGGTGTGACTCTTGCTATTAAAATCCCAAGGTGGGGGGTGCCTGGGTGGCTCAGTCGGTTAAGTGTCTGCCTTTGGCTCAGATTGTGATCCCGGCATCATGGGATCGAGTCCCCCATCGGGCTCCCTGCTCAGCAGGGAGCCTGCTTCTCCCTCTGCCTGCTCTTGTGCTCTCTCTCCCTCCCTCTCAAATAAATAAATAAAATCTTAAAAAACAATAATAGTAAATAAAATTCCAAGGTGGGGACAGATGTCCAGTGCCATTTGTCACATCATGTTTAGAATTCTAAGGTCACAGTGCTGCCGTTGACTCGAGATGGGGTCAGAGGTCACGTCCCTGCTGTTGGGGTCATGAAGGAAATGCCAGTATCATGACACTCTATAGATGTCACAGTGGGTGAGTTTCCCGGGGCTGCTTGAAATTGTCACAAACTTAGTGGCTTTTAAACAATACCAATTTGGAATCTCATAGTTCCGGGCTCGGAAGTCCCAAAACCCCGGCGTGGGCAGGGCTGGTCCCCCCCGGGGGGCCCCAGGGAGACCCGGCTCTGGCCTTTTCCTGGCCCGCAGCCCCCCTCCATCCTCACCGCCAGCAGCGCAGGGTCTGCCCATCTCTGGGACTCCCACCCTCTGCCTCCCCCTCGTGAGGGCCTCGTGAGGACGCCGGGCCCCCCGGGAACCCAGGGTCACCCTCACCCCGGGAGCCGGGACAAGGTGCCCTCTGCCACGTGAGGGGACACGTCCCAGGTCCGGAGGGGCCAGGACGGGGACACCCCTGGGGGCCTTTATTCTGCTGACCACCCGCCACACGGGACGGGGGTCAGGGCAGTGGCGACCCCCCTCTGCGGGAACCCTGGGCCCCACGGCCAACAGCACACCCCAGCCGCTGGCTCACCTTCGCTCTCTCGCCTCCGCACCAGCATGGACTTCACGGGCCTCATCCGCACATCCTGCTGTGGCAGCCGCTTAAAGCCAGACACCAGGGCCAGCCCGTTGGCCTCAGAGTTACCACCGGGGGGGCTCCTGCGCCCGTGGCTGCCGGCCCGGCTCCGGCGGCCCGCCCTCGGCCGGCGTGAGCGCTCGCCCCAGGAGCGGCCGGAGCCACTGGATGTGTCGCCTTCGTAGCCCTGGCCATGGTCGGCCTCGTCGGAGTCCCGATGTCCCCGGCCAGAGGGGCTGGCCTTGGTGGCAGGCAGCTGGATTTTCCGCGGACGCTTCACCGTCTGTTAGGGGAGGAAAGGGGAGGGCCGGCTCAAGGCTCTGCCCCATCCACTGGGTCGTCCTGGGGGACCCTGGCCCCTCTCTGGGCCTCAGCGTCCAAGCTGTGAAATGGGGACAAGATTCCACTCGCTCGTAGACGCTTACGCTCAGACTGCCCCATGAGCTGCAGGACCAGGTGGGGCCCAGCGGGGGGCTGGGGGGGGCAGAGGTGCCCCCTGTACCAGGGGCTGCCCCTCCCACCCGACCCCCACTCACAATGTTGGCCAGCTTGGTGCAGGTCTTGAGTATCTGAATGGCAAAGGTGGAGGTGACACTCTCCATGGAGACCCCATTCACCATGACAATGTGGTCCCCTGTCCTGAGGGAGGAGGCTGGGTCTCAGGGAGGAGGCCTCACCTTGCACTTTGGGGCGGGCACCCCCAGTTCTACAAGGCCTGGTTCTAATTCACTGGTGTCCCATGTCTCACAAAGACATTTATCCTTCTGGGCCTCAGTTTCCTCATCTGTAAAATGGGGGCCTATCTTGGATGCTACTGTACTAATAAAATGCAACCACAGAACAGAAGCTGTGGTTATAACGGGTGTCTCCATACTCCTCATTTCTTCTGTCCATCCCCTCTTTCTGCTATTCTCCCCCTCTTTCCCCATCTGGGTTTCAACATCTCTCTCTCTCTGAAGCTGTTCCTTGATTCCAGGCTGAGCCAGATCACCCGTCAGCCACTCAGGGCCCAGAACCATTATCTCCCAACCTAACTCCCAGGAGCCTCCTGCCCCCAAGGGCTCAGACCACTGGGTTTCCTTCCCTCCAGCCAAAACAGGTTTCCCAGTCTTTCCATTCCAGGAATGCCGTGGGGCCACTATGACCCCGAGACCTACATCGGAGGACCAGAGAGTGCCTTGGGGAGAGGGAGGGCCACATCGCCAAGGCCGTCCTGCTACCAGCTCCAAGCCCTGTGTTGGCAGAGCTGGAAGGCGCCAGGCACTTTCCTGGCTCCTAGCTTTGGCCCACACAGGTCCCTCCTCTTGGCCAGCAACCCTGCTGCCTTGATACGCACAGCAGTCTGCCCTCCGCTGGTCCCCCGGGTACCACATCAGACACAACCACGGATCCACTGGGCCGGTCTCGGCCCCCAGAGATTGCAATGCCGAAGCCTCGCCGGGGGTCCTAGGAGAGGATGAGACATAGGATGAGCTTCTGCTTCCCGTGGGGACAAAGGCTCTCCCATCCTGTCGAGCAGCCCAGGATCAAGAAGACATTCTTGTTGGCAACCACGCGGGGAGAGGGAGGCCTCACCTTGCAGAGCGTGGCCGTGTGCTGTTCCCAAATGGTCAGCTCCTCCATGTCCAACACCTGACAGGAGGGAATGGAAGGTGGGCGTGAGGCCATGGCAGGTCCACTGGAGCACTCAGGGGTCCCCTGCCCTGGGTGAGGAGCCCGGCTCTGACACTCCCATGGTCCAAGCCTGTGGGCAAGTGGCTACCTCTCTGGAGACCTCAGCTTTTGTATCGGCAAAGTGGATTTATGTCAGGGGTTCTCAGTTAGGGACCACTCTGCCCCCCAGAGGACATTTGGCAACATCTGGAGGCATCTGTAGTCATCACAACTGGGAGTCCTCCTGGCACCGGGTAAGTGGGGGCCAGGGGTGCTGCTCAACCCCCTACAGAGCAGGGCAGCCCCACACAGAGTACAATCTGGGCCCAAATGTTCATATGCCAAAGCTGAGACCCTGGGTTAAGTGAACCAAACTGGTAAGAGCAGAGGAAAGGCAAGTGCCTGGGGGGGATGGGGGGGGATCAGTGCCTCAAGGGATCCATGCCTGAGGAGGTCAAGCCTGGGGGGGGGAAAATCAGATCTGGAAGGCAGAGATTTTTGTTTGTCTCGTTGGCAGCGGAGTCCTGATTCACAGCAGGGATTCAACAGCTGTTTATGGAAGGAGGGAAGGAAGGAGGGAAGGGCTTCCCTTGTGCCGAGCACTTCCATGTAGTATCTCATTTAATCCACTCATCGAAGGGAGATTCTAATATCCCCATGTCACAGAGGAGGAAACTGAGGCACACAGAGAGGCAAAGTCACCTGCCAAAAGCCAACAGCACTGATGGAGGTGGCGGCTGCGGACTGCGGAAACACCAGATTATTTTCAGGCCCACGCTACAGATGCACGTGCAAGGCCGCACTCCAGGACACCCACCCTGCTAGAGGGAAGGCAGAGACGAGGAGCCCACCCCCCCCAAAACTCAGTGGCCCCATTTCCCTGGGGGGCCTGGTAGAAAGGACGCCCCCTCCCCAGCCACCGCAGGTGGGTGATTCCCCCGGCAGAAAACCCTGCGCCGGCAGCCCCAGGGCCTTTTCTTAATGGTTCCCGGGAGAGCAGCATTCCTGGCAGCAAGAGTGGGGAGGAGGGCGGGGGAAGAGAGGAACAAAGCCCGGGGCGGGGCCTTCCGGGCACTCCGGGCTCCGCAGTTACCAGGGAGCTGAGAGGACAAGTCTCACAACCAAGACTCAAACCCCTTGACTGGCGGTGCTGGTGGCTCTCCCAGCCTCAGCTTCCCCTGCTGTAAAATGGGTTGCCCCCATCCCCGCTGCCTGGTCTTTCAGGGTTGAGGTGCCGGAGCGGGCAAGGAGGAGCCATGCGCCAAAGGCAGAGAGAGCCTGGGCAGAGAAGCTTCCAGAGACGCGGCAGCTGTCCTGAGAGGGGCGAATACAGACTTTCCTCCTTTGCACATGGATAAGAAAACACCGTTCCGTAGCTGGCGGCCGAGTGCTTTCCGCACACCCGCTCGTTCAATCCTGGGGGGCCCTCGGATGTGGCACCACTATTACTCCTACCTTAAGGGAGGAGAAAGGAAGGCCCAGAGAGGTCCAATACCTTGCCTGAGGTCACACAGCAAACGGGGGACACAGGCAGCCCGTCCCACACCCTCGCTCCTCACTGCAAGGCCACAGCACCCTTCTGCTTAATTCTTGTTTTGTTTTCTTCTGAAACTTATTTTTCAAAACAGAGTCTTTTTACTTGGCTTTAATTTTACGCTTTGAATCAGGAAATGGCCTCCAGAATTTTGATTTCCTGGCCTTATTTTAAGAAACAGCCCTAGGGAACAAGGGTCCCCAGGGAACAAGGGCCCCCAGGGGGACAGGAGCAGGTGACCCAGGCTTGTCCGGCCTTGCGGTTCGTAGGTTCACCTCCTCAGCTGTCAGAGGCCTTGACTAAAACCCAGAGGGCTGAGCCTAACCCCACTGGGCCCCTCAGCCCAGTTCACCTCCACAGATTTCCCCTGTGCCAAACACACACTCCCAGGATTTGTGCACAGCTAGCCCTTGCCACTAGGGTTCTCAGCTCAAAAGCTGCCTCCTCAGGGAGCCCACCTTGGCTAGCCAAATTTCCCTGGCTCCCTATCACTCTTCCGTGTTTTATTGTGTTTTCTCGTGGCCTTCAAACCATCTTAAAATATCCTGTGTAATCACCAGTTTGCAAATTTCTGGTCTTTCCTCCCGGGCTGTGAAGGCTGGGTGGGTGAGGCTGTCTCTTTGAGCTCTAGTGATGGCCACTGGCACCTCCCAGGCCCTGCGATTAGCCTCCACTCCAAGCCTTAGCACCTGCTGTATGTACTCTCTGGGCAAACTCCTATTCATCCTTCACAGCCCCAGTGCCACTGTCTCTTCCTCCAGGAAATGAGTCTTCAGTGGCCCCATACACACATCTCACATCTCTAATTATTGGAATCTGGGATGTCTCCCATACACCCCTCTAGTCTGGGGCCTGCTGCTGGGCAGGGCTGGGGGCCCTGGGACCCCCGCATCGTCCCCACAGGACCAGCAGGGAGACAGTTTGGGGAACGGGTGAATGGTGACATAAAAAGTCTATTCAGCCAGGAATTCAACCTGTGTGTCCAGAATTGCTAGACCCCTCAGCCAGCGGCCCAACCAGGTGAGCTCTGAGGGGGCGGGGCCTGCACCTGCTTCCCCACCTGGAGCCCCAGGCCGGTGACAAACAACGAGGAGAGGAGTCGCCCAGAGGGGGCAGGTCAGGTGGTACCCAGTCACACAACCCCAGACACTAGGCTCGGGGACTGCAGTCCTCTCTCCCCCTCTCTGCCCCCACCTCTGGGAACAAAGGCGCAGGGGGAGGCGGGAAAGGGGGCCACAAATAGGCCACTTGGGGGAGGGAATTCTGGAAGCTGTCCCCGCAGCCAGGAAGAAAGCTGGCGGGAACCTGAACGGCCCGGCCTTAGGGCTCTTGGCAGTGTGGTCTGGGGGGGGAGCCACATTCCCCCTACGGCCTCAGTTTACCACCACCACCACCCCGCCCCTCCGCCCGGCACTATCGGCGATTGTGAGTCAGCTCAAGCTCCATGCCTGGAGGGTAAGGTCCCCCCAAATAGAGACACGGAGATGCCCTCCCTCCCAGCAGGTTTGCTCTTGCGTAAAACGGCCTCTCGACCCCTATCTCTGCTGCCCTTGTATACAGTAGGCGCCCAATACATGGTGGTTCCTTCTCCAGCAGCCTCGTCGGGTTCACCGAAGCCACCCCAGCCCACAAAAGAAGTCACTGCTGCCGTTCCACGTTACTCAAGCTTAATTCGGCGGAACACCCTGGGAGCCCGGCGTAAACATCTTTACGGGGCACCTAATACGTGCCAAGCGCTTAAAGACACATTTTCCTCTTAGAATCCTCCCTACATCCTTCTTTAAAATGAAGATCACCAATTTTATAGGCGAGGTACGGAGAGGCCTTGATTCATTGGCCCGAAGTTATACAGAAAAGCCAGGATTTGAGCCCAGGTCTACCGGGTAACGGAGGCAGACCTTGGGGCAGAAAAAGACCCCAGAGACAGTTTTGGGAGACCAGCGGGCGCGAACGCCCCTCGCTGCGCAGCCTCAGGCTAGCCACCCTACTCCTCTGGGCCTCAATTTCCCCATTTGTAATCTGGGGTGATCTGGGGTCCTGGGTCGAGGTCGCAAGCCCCACTGCAGTTAGATCCCCTCCCCCTCCCGCCCTCTGCGGGCTACTCGCCTGGAATCTCACCGCCATGGTCCACCCCCTGGGCTCTCCAGCGCCCCTGCCCCTGGGGGGCCTGAAAAGGGTCAGTCGTTTCCCACCTTGGGGTGAGGGAGGAGGCTGAGGATGCTGGCGGCAGACAGAGCGCCCGGCTCTCGCCCTCCTCCAGCCCGCTCCGCGGCTCCCGGCTGCACCTGCCCCCCTTCCTCCTCCGTGTCCCCTACCGGCCCCGCCTCCGCCCCGACACGCCTTCGGGACGCCGCGGAGGCCGCCTTCGCCCCCAATCGCAGGATCCAGGCGCCGGGGCGGGAATACCAGGCCGGGTTTTCCACCCAGCTGAGCACTTGCCGGCCGTCGGGGAGGGAGACCGGCCAGACAAGGCTGCAGTGAAGACCCGGGAGGAATTCCGGCTGCGTGTCCGAACGGAGCCTGAGATTCAACGTCCGTGGACCGGGCCCCTTTCGAGGTTCAGTTGGGACATCTATTGCAACAGGAGCAGGGTGAGCGCCAGAGACCTCCAGAACAGAACGCTAGCCTTCCTCGGGGCACCCCACCTCCGGGATGTTTACCCCCGTTACATAGAAGGGAAACTGAGGCCCGGTGAGGTCTGAGGCACGGACTTTTGATGCACGCAGGTGCGCGGCTATACCGCCACCGGGGCCCCGCCCTAAGGCCGAGCTGCTGAGAGCTCGGTCTTCGCACCCCGCGCGCGGGGCTGGGCCCCCAGCTGAGGAGGGCGGGGCTGGCCGGAGGAAATTCTTCAGGCTCCTGAGAGCAAAGGTCAGGCTTCCTCCTGAGCCTCAGAAGGTGAGATCTGGGAATGACGGGACCAGGGCAGGAAGACCTTTCCTTGGGGCTGGAGGTGGGGGTTGAGTGAGGGAGGAATCACCTGGATGGTCGGGGCTGACCCTGGCTACACCCACACATTCCTTACTGCTATATAGACCCTGACGCCCAACTGCTCCTGAGCGGCACCTCATGCCAAGGTTGAAAGGGCAAATCTAGGCATAGACACCCCTTCCTGGCCTCATGCACTCAATTCTGGCAAAGAGGAATCCCACCCAGGCTGTGGCACAGAAAGGTAGACAAGAAACGAGGAAACTGGGGGATCAGGAAATGCTTCCTGGAAGAGGGAGCATTGCAGCTAGGGTTTTGAAGTTTGGGTAAGAGTTTGCCAAGTGAACAAGCAGACAATATAATAAAAATCTTTGAGGCTCCCCCCAAATTGACTTCTTACCCCTCCCCACTGCAGTTCTCCCAAAAACACAAGTCCGCAGAGCCCAGCCAGCCAGCATGGGCCCCTCAAGCATCTCCAAAGGTCCCCAAGACAGTAAGCCTTTGCAGAAACCCCTCTGAGGACCGACTCAAAACCTCAGGGCTGGAGGGGGGAGCTCAGCTTTTTCCCATTGTGATCTTTGGCCACCAGCAGGTGGTATACAAAACCATTTTAGGTGGAAAAGGTCAAACTTTTTTTTTTTTTAAATAGCTGTGTATTTGTTTTAATGAGTCATAGGAAAACATAAATAAGCTCCCCACTGACATGCATCGTGGGTGTTCGTGGCTGTGAGTACTCGGGAGTGGCCCATATGTGGGGAACATCCTGAGCTCCTGCTCTACCACAGACCTCAACACTATTGTCTATGGACTAAATGGGTTGAATTTGTGGTAATGAGGCTCCTGGCTCACGTTTATTGAGTGTTTGCTTTGCTACAGTTACACATAATGAAATCCACGTGTCCGTTTGGCAGCTGGGTTGAGGGGCAAGCCTGACTGGCAAGAGCAGCGTTTGGACCCCGATTTGGCTCTGTTTGACCCCACACCCCTCACTTTATACGAGTGTTTCTCACTGTAGGGGAATTTGCCCATGAGGGCCGCTTGGAGATGCCTGGAGACATTTTGTTTTGTCAAAACAGACTGGTGCTCCTGGTGTCAAGTAGGTGGAAACCAGGGGTGCTGCTCATCGCTCCACAGCACCCAGGACTGTTCCCCACAAGGAATGACCTGGCTGAGGATATTAATAGCACTGAGGTAGAGAAACCCCACTCTAGGCCACTCTCAGAAGGGGGGCAACCACCCCAAGACACATGGTCTTCTTCCAGCCACCCAACATGCTGCCCCCATGTATTCATGCCCTACTCAAGAACTCTCAATGGCTCCCTAGTACCCATCAGACAATCCTGTGCTCAAATGCAGGTTGTTTTATTTTTTTAAAGTAAGCTCCACACCCAAGGTGGGGCCTGAACCCATGACCCTGAGATCAAGAGTCCCAGGCTCCACCAACCCAGCCAGCAAATGCAGGGTTTTGAAAAAGGGTGTGGCCAGTGCTGCCCCATAGGCCAGAGGAGCTGGCTTTAAGCCCACTATTCCAGCCACCCCCCAGCCAGATCACTTTAAGGAAATAAAAATCTGCCTTCGGTCAGTCTACTTCATTCATGCACTCATTGTTTTTATTCGGCCATTAACGCAACAAAAATGTCTCAAGCCCCTACTATGCACCAAGTACCTAAGCAGGAACCCGGCGGAACTAACTTCTGATCTGAAATTTCAGTGCCAAATTCAACCAGGAGGGAGAAGCGCGGGCATGGCATGAGGGAGTGGGGAAGGTGGGGTCCCAGAAGTACCCCTGAGATGACTCTGCTCCGCCTTTCTGAGTGCCTAGGGGGAAACTGAGGCCCAGAGAGAGAGCTGGGGCTGGACTGAGGCCCCCGAGAGTGGTGGCCACAGGAGGGGTGAGAGCGTGGGGGTGGGGGCTCACGTAGGGGGCTTGGGGCCCTGTGTATACCCAGGACTGATGAGACAGACCTAGGAGAGCCAGACAGTAATCGAATCGTCACATAACATAAAGAAAAAGTACTACCTAGGCTTCTGAGAGCATTGGCAGGGAGACACCACAGGGGCTGGGGGCTCAGGGAGGGTTTCCCTGAGGAATGGCATTCAAAATAAGAACTGAGTTTAGTAGGAGTGACCTAGGTGAGAGGGATCCAAGCCAAGGAACAATTAGACCTAAAGGAGATGAGGGAGGAGCCATGGAGAGATCTAGGTGTTCCGGGCAGCGGGCACAGCCTGTGCAAAGGCCCTGGGGCAGGACCAGGCCTGGCATGTTGGAGGAACAGCTAGGAGGCCTATGTGACTGGAGCAGAGTGGGCGAGGGGGAGAGGGGGAGAGAGGGAGGCGGGAAGGGCAGGAAGAGGAACGAGGGGTTGGGGGGCTGCGGGGAGAACTTGGGCTTTTATCCCCAGGGAGGTGGGCAGAGGGGAACCCTGATTTGGGTGTTCACAGGCGCCCCCTGGTGGCTACTGAGGGAAGGACGACGGTGGGGGGGTTAAGGCAGGAGCAGGGGGACCAGGGAGGTCAAACCTGGAGGCCCTGCAAGGTC